>NC_056725.1:67655049-67762549 GCF_019279795.1 Protopterus annectens
CAGCAAAGAAGGTGAAAAAGATTATACCTCTGTTGTTATCGTTTGAAAAGTGAGTGGTGAACTGATGCTTACCAGCTATTTCCCAAAGAACTTCAGTCAAATTAATTGCAACTATATTTGGGCTGTGCACTCAGGTATCCAAATAAACTGCCATTTTTAAACAAACTTTTACATGGTATTTGCCGTAAACAATATTGGCAAAAAGAAAGGGAAAAGGGAGAGAAAAGAAAGAAAATTTAAAAAAAAATGGTTGCAGACAACGACCAATCTCAGTGGGCAAGCAACGCACCAATTACTACCAATTAAAAGGGGGGGGGGAACAACACAACGTTCTACAAGAAAAATAAACAAATCCAGTAAATAAGAAATACTGAACTTGGGTGCGATCATTTTACTATAAAGATGTATGTGGGGTAAATTATCTGATTATTTAAGAACATTTTTGCTGTTTCAGACACTACTTTTGCAAAATGAAAAATAGATCTGTTTAAAAGCCAGGATCTACAGTTGTTTACTTACACACTATGCAAATGCTTCCAAAGGGAGGCAAGAACTTTCAAGTATGTTTACATGGCCAGACATATTATGAGCCTCCTGATTGCTTACCTAGTATCAGGAGTGTAGCTAGGCATACTCCACAGATAAAAAAAAGTACATTTTTTCTCAGCATCTGTTGAAAACGTCATAATTGAAGGACTGCATAATATTTAGTACTGTATATTATACATGATTTTGCAATCAGAATGCAACTCTAAAAAATGTTTGACGGTTTATAAGTGGCAACATTTGAAAGTAACTTGCCCCTTTTGCATGTTCGGGGTCAACATTCTGAGGGCTGAGTACATTTCTTAAATGATATGGGGATGGTGTAGATTGCAACATTAGGTTTAAGTAAAAATATAAATTTATTTTATAGCTGGAACTCTACCTAGTATTACTCATATGTTCCTATTAAGGAATGTGGAATAATTCAGTAGTAATGAAAATTAGTTTTGGTGCGTTGTGTGTACTATTTGTTACGACTACTGCCACCTTTCAGGTATCCCCGGTGGAACAGTTCTTAACACAGGGATTTTGTACAACAAACTATAAGTGGAACCAGTACAAATGGATTATTTTCACTTTGTTATCAAAACTGAGATCTGCTGCAGAATTTTCCTTATTTCTGTTTTATGTCACATTATAGTGGCAGTGTTTTCTGCAACATTCAAAGAAATGTAGAACGTAATTTACATCCAAAAATATCACCTTTGATGTTTTTCAGCATATTTTGAGAAAAAAGTGGGCAATCAGAAAGTGTGTGTGTGTGTGTGTGTGTGTGTGTGTGTGTGTGTGTGTGTGTGTGTGTGTGTGTGTGTATGTGAAAGAGTTGATGTGCGACCCATAGCCGGCCTTAGGCATAGGCCAACTAGGTGGCTGCCTAGGGTGCTGCTCTAGCAGGGGTGCTTTCCCAGTATTTATTTGGTGTAGGTAGACCAGGATGAGGGCACCGGGTGTTGTGCAGGGCACCAGTTGACCTAAGGCCGCTACTGCAACCTATACCTTTATAGGTATGATTTGTACCATTCTGCAGGGCATTTTTTATACACAAGTTATTACTGTCTCTCTCTCTCTCTCTCTCTCTCTTTCTCTCTTTCTCTCTCTCTCTTTTAAAGGAAAACTTCAGCCTATAACTCAAAAAACGTTTTTTTTTTCATTGCATCTTTGTTTTGGAGCTATTTTAATGCCTCAAAATCACTCCAGGTGCTGCTGTTCCAATTTAAATATGTTTCTCTCAAAATGGCGGATGATGGGGCCTGCCTTGGTAACATGATCTTATTTTCTTGCTTTCTTTCCTTCTTCCCAGAATACATTTCAAGTCCTCTTTATATGACTCATGCCTGAAGTAAGGAAGTGGTGCTGTTTTCTCATGCCATTTAAATATAATGGCAGGACTGCAAAGCACTGTTATCTGACCAAAATATTCTGTAAATGAGCTGCTTCTCTGTTTACCTGATTGAGCCTCGTTTATCTGTCTGACAGAGCTTGTTCTATGCTATAAATAGTTGTTGGCTACTTGCAGCAAAAGAAAGCAGATAAAAAATGTTTTTTGTAAGAAGAGTCTTTTGTAGTCCTAACAAACTTGATAAACCCTCCGCCATACTCTCCTGCTGAGGTGTGAAAACTCTCACCGCAGTAAATAATCCTTGCTGTACATACAAGTGACAAGTAGTAGGACTCTAAACTTAGTCTGTCTGCTACTTCCCAATGCCTTCAGTGGGAGGATTTTTCTATCTCATGAATGATGCAGACTTAACATATGCTTTACTAGTTCCTCAATTATTTCTGTCATGTTCCCCCTCCTTTTTTTTCTATTTCATATGTATTTATACTTTGGTAACCAGGAAAGTGAACTGATCCCAAGACCCTTTTCAGCCACAACATAAGTTACACTGGCAAAGATAATAACAATTATTAAATGCACTTATCAATACAAATAAAAAAAATACTGACAGAAAGACATTGACCAAGATTGCATGTGGAACACATAGCCAATGTGTGACAGTGACCATGTATTGAGAAACATTTACTAGAATGTATACATTAATGCTTAACTATACTATGTTATTTATTATAAATAATTAATTGCATGCACGCATATTGCGCACACACACACACACACACACACACACACACTCACACATACAGACATATATAGTGTGTGCACATGTATGTGTGTGTGTGTGTGTGTGTGTGTGTGTGCACTTAAACACAGTAAGGTACTTCTGATCCTTTTCTTAAGTGTTCTTAATGCAAAGACACATAGTAAATGTATGTTAAAGTAAATTCAGCTGTATATTTTAGTTGCTCTCTGACAATGCAAGGACTGACTCAAAGTCAGTGGGAATCTCTTACAATGGATCTGCATGTACCAGATATGCATCCCCCTCTGGAAGGATTTCACAGAAAGCATAAAGGACATTTTTTTCCAAATAAGATTTTTGTTTTATGCAAAAATCAAAACAATTACAGAGTGAAAAAAACATTGTACATGACTTTGAATATGCTTGTCAACTTACACTAGCATCCTAGTGTGTATAAAATAACAGTATAATTTGAGGTACAGGAGAAAACAAAAAGGATAACCGGACTGAACTATATACAATATTTACAAATGTGCTACTAGTGTATCTTGGAATAGGGAAGAAGCTTAAGGAAAAAGATTGCACCTCCAAATATCAAGAAGAACAGGAAGGAAGAAAAAAAAAGAGAAAAAAGTAGTTTTCCTGAAAAAAGGCATTTTTTATGAACAGTATTAGTGCACCTAGTTGATGGGGTTGCCACCTGAGTCTCTTTCTGATGTTCTGGCCTGTGTGTGTATGTGTGTGTGGGGGGGCCTTGAAAATGGTAAATGCATTTATGCTTTGCAAGAAAAATTATTTGTTGACTTTTCTCTAAATGTCACAGAAATCTTTGCTACTACTCAAGTTATCTTAACACAAACTATTATAAATAACATTTAAAGCTTAGAATTTCAATACTGTGTTGCTGCTTATGTAAATTTCTCAGAAGAGTTGACAATTGCCTTTAAACCTCTGACTGATCTAATTGCTTTGTTTTGCTATGAAAGGGGAGTGTTAAGTTCTCCTCCCCTCTGCAATAAAAACAGTTGAAACAATTCCACAGCTGTCTTTTATATCAGCTGCTGTGTTCCTGATATTAGCAAGATTAATTACCCATCTAAGATTGACAGCAGTACCTGACAGTGTATACTACATATTTAACTGTGTCTATGATATGTCATGCAGGTGGAGACGAATTTCATACCTCTCAAAGTGTACCTCATTACAAGGAACGTACCTCATTTGGGATCTTAAAAAAGTTCACGTTCCTCAAAGTTCCACATTGAAAGATTCTGTCACAGATTCAGTGTTAGGAATTTTTTAAGTGAAATCCATTGCAAATAGAAATGAATCATATTAATTAATTAAAAGATCTTCTTTATAAGTAAAACCAACATACTTTAACCATCCTATGACCTTCCTAGTTGAAGTTGTTAGTAAGTCGTTAGTATGTGTTCCACACTTTCTTTCTGGCCATAGCAAAATAATTCCTACTGAAATTAGTTGATACATACTAAACATTATCATAACCACTATGTCCAGTGAGCCTACTACATTCTGCCTCATAATGGCAGACACTCTGCATAAATATGCAAGTGAATGATGTCATGAAAAGGACTGACAGATCAAACTGACAGAAAACAGAAGAAAAACCGTGAGATTGTAAAATGCTGTTCCACACTGTGTGTGTGTGTGTGTGTGTGTGTGTGTGTGTGTGTGTGAGAGAGAGAGAGAGAGAGAGGGAGACAGAGAGACAGATTCGCTGAGATTGGAGCACTCATTTATGCAGAAAAGCTGCTACATTTATTTAAAACATGTACAGCTTTATTGCACATTGTTTAAGGACTCCTTATACCCTAAAGGACAAGTATAACACCTGACATTGCCTACTTCACTTTTGCGTTCCTCTAAGCAAATTATGCCTTCAAAATTCACCAGCCTCACCTTGAATCAAACTTTGTTTTAAGGAGTTTTATTTATATACAATATTTTAACACAAAAGTGTCAGTGCATGCACTTGACTTAAGTCTACCGTTACTTTTCTTGACCTTATGTTATGTAGCCTCACATCCACTACGGACACACAAAGTAGTTTTCATTCAACCATACCACATGCCTTATTTTTTTTCACTGTTCTCCCCTCTTCATCCCCTGCCCACACCCCTTCATTCTATCCCAACTCTTCGTGTAGTTTTCTCTGGCTCTGTAGAGATTATTCCAGGGAGTACTTCTTTGCAACTAGGAGATAGGGTTCCTAGCTTCATAGGTGTATACTAGGCTGACGACCATATCGGTGCCTTTATAAGCCCAGCCATGAGCTATTGGGCTTTAGATGCTATTTTCAGAGGCGTTCATTGGTGAGGGCATGATTTATCCTCTGCCTCTGTCCATCAGTGACATAGGTGACAGAGCAGAAGTGAAATCCCTATTACCCATCCACTGGTCCAGATTGCTCTTGAACATGGTCAGAGGAGGGCTGTGCGTCACGTTTGGAAAGCCTATTCTAGAGAATGGGAATTGTTTGAGATACATGCCTGCCACTCAAACGTGCTAACTCGCAAACAAAGTTTAAATCTTAAGATACAGTAGTTCTGATGATGTTTGTAATTGCAGATATGCAAAAGTTTAATCAGAGTGGGATTCAAGTGTGCCAGGCATAAGGGTCAACACCAATATTTTATCCACAAACACGTTATATATACTTCATTCACACCTTTAGCTAAACTAGGCTTGAAGTGCAAAGCGTCTCACGCATCCTTGGAAAATTATAGGCTAAGTGTCCAGCAAAACTTCAAAATGTCAACTCCTAAATTGTCTTTTATAATTATGATGTTTTTCTTCAACTTTCATTTTGTTGATGCTACCTACTTGGTAGCACCTGGTAATACACTGCGCTGATTTACAACGTGTGTACTACAAGTTATGCACAGTCACATGCTAGATTAGTGTAAATCCACGGGCATTTGTTACCAGTACGCCTGAGGCCACAGAAGCGGGTACCCACTTAACAAATGCAGGCGTTGTACAAATTCCGGTCTTGGTATACACACAAATATACAAATACATTACGAAGCTCTGCTAAAATTAAATGTATACAGACGATACAGGAGACAAGCATAGTGTAAGAGTGTAAATGCCACTTATCCTTAAGCCCGCTGTCTACTTCAGCGCCTGATTCTAAGTTTAGACATACCCTCAAACTGGATAATTCACTAGGAAAACAGACATAGATGGTGAATATGGTTCATAATTCAGTTATCGAAAAAACAAACTCTATAAGTGCTGGTGGTTTTCGTCTGCGTTATTCTGCCGCATCAGTGATGGAAATGGCTGGGATTTGTTTTTAAACACCAACTTTTTATTAAAGCTAAATAAAGATCGCGGGGTGGTTTTCGTAAACACTTTCACGTTTTAACATCATTCTAACAACACGTTTTTATTTAAGTACATTATGGAATATTACAAAGAAAAGAAACGATACACAAATAGTTGTTGTGTGTCAAAATATTAAATGCTCAACCCAATCTGTATTACATCCTTTTAAAGACGTTAGCTAACAATAATGCAATCACTAAAATATCCATCAAGCAGTTATATCGAGGCTATCCATTTTTACCAAACAATCAAAACACTACATTGTTCCTAGAGTGAATTTTCCTTAAAGCCTAACTAAATCACTTTATATAACACCTCTCAACTTTTCATATTTTTGCTACATATTTTTGGGCTGTTCATTATAAAACGCGTGGTTTTCTGGCAAATCACTGAAGACTTGGCGTCATTAATGACACGTTTTTGGGTTTCATAATCTTGAAAAATGCATGTCAGCGCAAACCCTGTTACTCTAACAGCGTTCTGCGTTTATAAGAGCAATATTTAAAATCTGCCTCTGTTTTGGGGGTTTTATCACGCCATTATTTTAAACTTTGTTCAAATCTCTTGGGCTAAAAGTTTGAGAAGTATAACTTTATTCCACACGAATGTCGTTTTGTTATAACTCCATATTACATGAAGTTAGTCTTCCCTATGTATTCCACATCTTTGCAAGTTGCTGTTGTTCCTGCAATTTCATTTACACCGTCTTGTTGGCAAACAGCTTCTTCTGCATCATCTGATACTCCTTCATAATTATTGCTGAACCCAGAACAGTTTCCCATATCCCTGGAAATAAATGTGGTCTGTAGTGCAAAGGACGCTTGTATGTTTAAAATCACATGCGCGGTGGTTTCCTAGTTGGGAGGAAAATCTGCCGCTGGAGGAAACCATAAACGTGTCAACAGACTCCTTGCTGGTCTAGTAGCAAGTTAACCACCTGTCCCACTTTGTGAGGGACAGTCCCTCTTTCGGCAGTTGTGTCCTGAAAAACATTGGCAAATATCCTGAGATTTTAGGACAAAATTGTTCTTATATTTTCTTTAATAGTTGAATAAAACAGTTATTTTGTATCTGAAACACCTAAGTGTTATAAGAAAAAGAATAACCAAATAAAATGCTACAAGAATAAGCTTTTATTTAGGCAAATTAGTGAAGTTCTGTCCTTTCTACTGGCCGTGGGTATGTTTTGCCCTGCAAAAATCTGACATTTGTACAATCCCATGTTGGTTATTTGAAAAGGTAGCAACCCTGCCAACTGCACAGAATGTGGGGGTCCTGGGTTCAATCCCCAAGTTAAGGGTCAGGCTTTTCCTTTCTGCATGAGTTGCTAATATAACACTAGCTTCATAGCTTGTACCACATTAGTGCTTGTGTGGTTAAAATTATCTTCATGATAGTTTCCTAGATGAAAGAGAAAAACTGCTTTTGGGGAAAATCATGTACCTAATTGTCCAAAGACTCCTTGCTGGTCTAGTGGCAGTGACAGCCACAATGAATGTAGGGGTCATGTGTTCAATCTCCAGTCAAGGGTCAGGGTTTTACTCTCCTATAGGAGAGTAAAGGATAACAGTGTCCAAGATGCAGGAACCTTCACAAATGCACTCTATGAGCACCTACAAGGATGCATGGATTGTGCCATCCCTAGCAAAACCAAGACTCACTCCCCTAAGAGAAGGAAACCAGTCTGGTGGACCCCTGCCATAAACAGGCTATACAGCAAAAGGAGGAAACTAGTTCAGAAAAAAAGCAAATCCCAAGAAGGAAAGACATCCCTGATCAGTATCAGTAAGAAACTTAAGTCCCTCATAAAATCATCCAAGGCTAACTTCGAAAGAAAAATAGCCAAGGATTCAAAAGATAACCACAAAGCCTTCTTTAACTATGTCAAGAATCTAAGTGGCAACTCACAGATATGCTCTGAGCTAGTGCAAAATAGCACAAAATATACTGAACCTACTGATATTGCCAACATCCTGGCTGATAGATTCAGTGCAAACTTCACCCCCCTCTCACCCCCAAAAGGGCCCACAACAATACCAGAAAAGTGCAGTGTCCCAGAAATCACAGATGCACAGGTGTAAACAGCCCTTTCAAAAGCCAAAAGCACAGCATCAGTGGGGCCAGATGGTGTCCCAGGCTGCGTCTTGCATGAACTACAGAATGAACTAACCCCCCCCCACCTAAACACACTGTTCAACCTCAGCCTCTCCACAGGCTACATGCCCATAGAATGGCACACAGCAATGGTTATTCTGCTCCACAAAGGAGGGGCCACAACTGACCCTGATATCTATCGCCCCATAAGCCTGATTAGCCTGGTCTGCAAGGCTATGGAGTGCATCATCATGGAACTCATTGACAAAGACATTGGGAACCTCCAAACACTTGATCTGACCCAGTTCGGCTTTGTTAAAGGCAGATCATGCCTACTACAACTGATTGACTTCTTCGAGATAGTCACCAAGGCCATAGATGAAGAGGGGAAGGTGTTTCACACAGCCTACCTTGACCTCGCCAAAGCATTTGACACCATTTCCCACTTGGGACTTATAGAAAAACTCACCAGCCTAAACATAGACCCCTACGTCACGAGGTGGGTTGCCAACTGGCTTACAGACAGAACTCGCATGGTAAGACTAGCAGGCTCCAGGTCCGACTCTAAACCAGTCACAAGTGATGTCCCACAAGGCTTGGTCCTGGGACCCCTACTGTTCGGCATATACTTCTTAGAAGTACAGGCAAACACAGGAGGACTATGGCTAACCAAGTTCACTGGTGACTGCAAACTGGGAGCCATAATTGACTCTCCGACTGACACAGACATTCTCCAAAAGGGCCTTACTGAGATGGACACCTGGTGTCAAAGTCATGGTCTTAAGCTAAATGCCAAAAAATGCATAATCATCCCATTTGGGAAAAACAAACCACCCATGAATTACCACATAGGTGGCAGCCCCCTTAATACAGACAAGGTAATAAGAGATCTGGGGATCCAGGTAGATAGTAATCTCTCCTTTGACAATCATATTGCCAAAGTAGTTAGGAAATCCTTCTATATAGCCCATCTAATTACTAAAGGGTTTGCATCTAGAAATAAAGAGGTTATAGTGCCCCTCTACTTGTCACTCATCAGACCCATCATAGAGTACAATGCCTCATTTGGGATGTACCTTATAAGACACTACCAACAGCTAGAAAGACCACAAAAGTACCTCACCAACAGGATTACTGACCTCAAACATATGTCCTATGCAGTCCGACTGGAAAAACTCCGGCTGTACTCAGTGGCATATCACTTACTCAGAGGTGATCTCTGCCTGACTTACAAAGCCATGCCCCAAATCAGAATTGATGGACATGCTCCACTTAAAGAAATCCAGGTCACTGCGAGCCACTCACTCTAGTGAGCTAAACCTCACCACAGCAATAAATAGAACATGCTGGAGGGATAGATTCCTGTCACAGTGACTCCCCATGCTTTGGAACAAAATTCCTAACTACATTAGGCAGAGCCCCAAACTAACACTCTTCAAGAGAAACCTTAACGAGTGGATGGGTAACAGAAAATACACCCCTGGGATCACTTCACTGGCTCTTCTTGACAGAGGCTCAGTTAATTAATCAATGGGGAGGTGAAAGCTGACACACTCTGGCTAGGCTTATAAATGCCCTTGGGCAGATAGCCTAGTACCTACCTATGAACCTAAATCAGTCACACACCTACACAGGCCAACCTGTGCAGGTATTTCAGATCCATTTCAATTTTTTTCACTCTAGGGAAAATATGGGAAAAACTCACCTACATTCAACTCTGTAAATAGCTACAAAACGTTAATGCGCTCTTGCCACACCAAAATGGTTTCTTGTCATGGAGAAGCATCAATATTGCTTTTATACAGCCATACATATTATATGCTCCAAAACATGGACAAAGGTTATTTAATTGACTCTAGCTTTACAGCCTTAATGCCAATGATTTTGTTGATCACCCCTTCATGCTGAAAATAGCAACCATGCTTTAATATGGTTAGGCTGCGGTGGTGCAGTGGTTAGCGTTGTTACCTCACAGCAAGAGGTTCTCCCGTTTGATTCTTGGCAGGATCGCCTTCTGTGTGGAGTCTGCATGTCCTCCCCATGGTCGAGTGATGTTAAAGACATGCAGGTAAGTGCGAGCGTGAATGGGCGTGCCTTCTCTGAAGGTTGGGCGTTGGGCTGGCAACTCAGCACTGTAAAAATCCAGGGCTAGTCATAAGTGGAGTTCTGCTGTGGCGACCCCTAACTGGGAAACACCAAACGTCTGTTATGTGCTTTCACATGGTTCAAAAACGTCCTTATGAATAATAGAACATTTACAGTCCAAACTAGTATATCCAACTTAACTACTGTCCACCTTATTAAAAGAGTTCCTCAAGATTCTGTTCTGCTACCTGTAACTTTTCTGCATATCCATTAAAGGTCTACCTACAGAACTTCCACAAATTCCAATCTTTCTATATGCACACAGCAATGTAACTCACAGATCTAACCTACCCATGGCATAATAAAAAAGCTATCTCTTGCTGATTAATTAAAATTATGAACACCAAAGTAAATAAATCAAGCAAACAAGCACAAAAAAACTCAGCAGAACCTCTTTTCTGTCCCATCAAAACAGACCATATTATGTAAGGACCAAACTCAATTTATATACATTTAATTAAGGTTGACATCTCAACTTCAAGCATGATGTAGAAAAATAAAACCTAGAGTCAACTCACAACTGTTTGGGGCTGAAAAAAAACGCTCACTTTGCTCACTTTCTTGCACCAAAATGCATGTCATCCTGGTAATGATTACTCCTGTCCCAGGTAGAATATGGACTCAATTTAATTGCCTCTGCCTCCACAATAACCTGTTATGCCTGCAAACTACTCCCGGCAGTAACTGTAAGACTCACCAGTTTTGTCCCTTTTGTATTACCAAAACCTAAATGATTCTCAATACCAGAATGTACTGTTTCTCCTAAGTTTTCTTAATTTGAATCCTGAATCCTTTTCATCTTCTGCTAATCGTCTCACCTAACGCACATCAGAGTACAATCTCAGATCTCTCCCATTTTCTATACCACTGTCTTCATCTTCATACACTTTAAAGTCTACAATTTTCAGCAATGGCTCCTCAAACATTGGAATTCTTCCTAAACAAAACCAACTACACCGTCACAATTATCACAACTAACTTGAAAAAGAAAAATACTTATTCAAAGATGCTTTCGGCTTTTTCTCGGTTGGGGGTCGCTTGTCCGCTCATGATTGACAGTGGAGTTTTATGCGGTGTTAAATTGCCAGCCCGGCGCCCAACCTTCCACAGAGGGCACATAACACGCGCATACTTACACATAGGGCCAATTTGGAGTCTCTAGTCCACCTATAGCACCTTTGGGAGGAAACTGGAGCATCCAGAGGAAACCCACGCGACCACAGGGAGGACATGCAGACTCTGCATAGAGGGCACCCCAGCCAAGGATCGAGACTCTTGCTGTGAGGCGACAACGCTAACCGCTGCACCACCGTGGCCACCCTGCTTTTAGCACCAATAAATAATTTAAGATAATCACCCTAAATACACCCTTCCATTATTCTCCTCATGAAAAGTAAGATATGTTGAAAGCTAATTTATTCCTAATGTGTCTAACTCACCAGCAATAAGCCGCTCTATTTTTTTTCTGCTTTTCTATTTTGTTTCCCCCTTTTCTATCTTTTACATGTACACTCATATTCTCCCGTCCGAAATGCATTTTTGATCACTTTTTGTATGTCTCCCTGGCTGAGCCTGAAAATCAAGCGTATGGATCAGCAGTTAACAATACTGAAATAATAAAACTTAATAAAAATGTCGTTACATATTCACCATTTTATAAAAAAAGAAAGATAAACGTGGAGAGAAAACGTTTATTTATTGTCTTACTGAAGGCTTCTGAAGTAAATCGATTTTGATCAAACTCAGTCCGTTTGCCGCATATGTCGTCCAACTAAATTAATCAAATTTCTATAGTTAAATGCTGTTAAGAGTACTTCTTGATTGTGTCATTTTGGCTTTGGTATTTTTTGTTTGTTTGCTTGCTTGTTTGTTTTTATAAACTGGTGGAAGAAATGAGGACAGTTTATAGGCTGCGGTACCAGTTAGAATGAGGTGTAACCGACCCTACCTCTCAGAGGTTTGAATGGGCAGCTCGATAGTCACAAGCATCTCCTAGGAGTCCTCCTGTTTGAGTGAGATTGGAGTGAATGTTGGTGCTGCAGTAGCTCTTGGCAGCGACTGAGGATACTGGAGTCAGCTAGCGGGATACAGGGCATCATTGCACAGTCCAGGTCTCTTAGGGTTACCACCTGTCCCACTTTGCGAGGGCCAATCCCTCTTTGGGCAGTTGTGTCCTGACAAAAAATTAAAAAAATGGCAAATGTCCTGAGATTTTAGGACAAAGTTATTTCCTATATTTATGTAATAGTTGCATAAAACAGTTATTCTGTATCTAAAATACCTAAATGTTATAAAAAAAACAGAATAAGCAACTAAAATGCTACAAGAATAAGCTTTTATTTAGGCAAAAACATTAAGTTCTATCCTTTGTACTAACCGTGGGTATGTGTCGGCCTGTAAAATCTGATGTTTGTCCCGAAAGTGTCCCACTTTGGCCATTTGAAAAGGTGGCAACCCTAAGCTCTCTCTCTTTAACAAAAGAAAGGAAAACGTTAGAGCCCCATCCTTTAGTCAAATCAAGAGCATCAGTAGTGATTTTCGCCATGAATGATTTATGGGTACTCCGTGGTTAATTTTACCTGGCGCATTTTCACCTCATTTATTTTACGAGTCCGGAAACTATCTCCGCGTACCTTTGCAGAATACCGACCAAACCTGTTATAGGTAGGATACCACAATTTATTGCTAGCTTCCTTTTCAAATGAATTAATCCACAAATAAATGCTCCTTTACTTTCATAGCTTTTCACAAAAAAGTGTAAATCGATATGAACGTGTAACTGTTATATATTCTGCTGAGCCAGAGTCATTACATTCAATGTATTGCCCGCTGTTGTCACAGTACGATTGTCCTGTTGTTAATCTTGTGACTACTCCGTTTATTTTGTTTAATATTTACGGGAAAACATAAAACATTACATTTTCAGAACGTTGTAAAGTCCGTCACATAAGGTTATGCCACTCACATTCTGCTCAATATGGTTCTGGACTTTTCCTGTTTTCTGCTATCTTGGGCATTTTGAAGTTTACCAGATGAATGTACTTGTCTTTGGACATTTTACAACCAAAACCCGGACTCTAAGGCACTCTTATAAGAGCAGTGAGGGAATGACATTCATGTACAGACTGAAAAGCTTATACAAAGCTGTTCTGCGGAGGTTTAATTTGTACTGAACGGCATTGTAAAGACCGAGAAAAAAAGCCCTCAACCTCTTTTCCTCACAATTAGGGACAAAGTATAACATAACCAGGGACTGTAGAGCAGAATCTGGGACATTTTTAAATATTGACATAATTCATCTGGGAGGTTGAAAAAAAATGCAAATTTGTCTTAATGGTCATTTTTATAGAATAAGAAGTCTGTAACTGCAATGTATGATACTGTTTCATAAATTAAACCCACACTATTCTGTCACAAACTCATAAAATTTATGAGGGTCATGTCAATTTGTTGAAGCAAAATCAAGGATCCGCATGAAAACCAGACACAATCGACAGGTATGCCGATAGGGGTAAATCCGTCTTTGGCAGTACGTACGTAGTAACTGACTGTGCAGTATAAAAAGCACTTCTGTGCAATCTATAAGCACCAGAAGCATTGCTCACCTATTTACAGTTTTGCAAATATAGCAATCGTTACATTAGGCCTAAGTAGACTAAAGTCGAAAGTCTCTGAACTAAGGAAGATGGAATACATTTTTGTTTTTGGGAAAGCTTTTGCCCCCGTTGCCCTTACCTCGGGGTTTGGATCAGCACTGAAGCTTTTTAGTAATTTAAGATTCTATACCAAATTGCAGCAATATGTAATAATAAATAGAAATAAATAGCAGAATAATTTTCCCATTATTCTGGGTCAGGCATACTTCCCATTTTTTCATCAACATACTAACAACAGGGCACAATATACATGCTCAAACGTTTGTGCAATTTATAAAGTAAAATACATTGTCAAATCAAATGCAATAAATTGCTGTGTTTTTAAATCGCATTAGGTGGTTTTATAAATTGCTTACCTGTTCACCTCTCTGTTAGTAGATGGGTTATTGTGAGCCAAAATGAGTTACATACCTAAAAATATATGGCATTCGAAAGCTCTGAGACCAGGTAAAGGACTACTGACAGGATTAAAAGTAGACTCTTTGGATGAGAAAAGTGCCTGCCAAAGAGAGCAAGATATTGAGATGAGATTGTGGATGGTTGCCTTGAGTGGGCTGGTGAAGCATCGGTATTTGCTGGGTGGCTAACGTGTCTTGTCAGAAGGCTGTCAATAGGATTGTTGGGGTTAAAAATAAACCTGGATATTACAAGATCCTCTAGAATGAAGCAAATTAAGAGTTTGCAAACAAAAGTTAGGACCTTCGTCAGAGAATTGAACACACTCGGTGCTCCACTATGTCTCCTCAGCCCAGATGCATCTATAATTATATATAACACAGTCTTTTTTAATAATCATTTACTAACTGCTGCATTGATTTTTCATTTGCACTACCATCTTCTGTTCACTTAATTGCTTTTTTACACCTTCATCTCATTTTGATACATGTTCACTTCTCCACTTTTCTCCTCTCCCATTATCATTCCCGAGGATACTACACCTTCCTTGTGGATGGCCTGGCCTTTCCATTTATAGCAGCCTATTATTTACTCCAGTACTGGTTTTGTGTGACACAAAGAATATGAACACTTTGCAAAGAACATTATATTAAATGCTTAATGAAAACTGTTGCTTCAGTAGATACAATTGCTCTGCATAGTACAAGATTGACTCTCTGTATACATTTCCAAAAGCTGTATGTCATTAAACCTTGTACTTTACCAAAGAACCCACATTTTGAAAATTGGTATTGTTGATGAGTTTCTGCTCTTTCACCTCTCCTGGTACATGTTTTATCTTTTCCATTCTCCACTGTAGCGAGTATTGTCTAAGAAGGGCTGGATAGATAAACAACGGGAAGGACACAGCAGCCATTACATGTGGACCACTGCAGGCATAATTCCAACTTTGAAAAAATTGTGTTGGGATTGATCTGTAATCTTCCTCCTAGTAAGCAAAGGGCACTGAGGTAGAGTCAGTGATAGCAAAGTTATCCCCAATGAAACTGTTGGTCCACAGCATAAACTACTGGTTGCCACAATGAACTACAAGTAGTGGTCAGAAAAGATTCTAAGGTCAATAGAGACCAGGCAGAGAACCTGGAAGTTGACTGGAGAGAAAGCACAACAGTTCAAGGAATTACTCAGGGCTCTAGCACCTTAAGAATAGGAGGAAGTAAGTGGAGTTGAAGAAGAATGGCAGCGACTCAAAACAGCACGTGTGAGGACTACAGAACAGATATGCGATAAAGCCAGGTATGGAAATAAGGTACATAAGGGAAACTTGGGGTGAAATGCAGAAGTCCAGCAAAAAAGTGAAGCTGGAAAAGATGAACCAGGCTAGGAACTGGTTGGCTAACTAAGAGGATGAGAAAGAAGTTGCAATAGCAAAGAACAGGGCATCAGAAGCACTCTACCAACTTCTGGAAAGTGATTCAGTAGATGCCACAAAGAAAGTATATCAGGTTGTAAATCAAAGACAGAAAGATAAAGAAGATAGTCAGACACCCTTCATAAGGGGTCCCAGCAACAACCTGATCAACAGTTCACAGGACACCAAAGGTAGATAGAAGCAGCACTTTCAGCAGCTTCTGAATGAGGAAAACCCCACAGAAGCTGTACTGCTCCAGACACAGCCTATGATGAGAGAAGAAGAGGAGCCCACCATAGAAGCAGTAAGACCTACATTAAGGAAAATTAAGTCATGGGCTGCAACAGGCTCAGATGAGGTCACAGCAGATATGATAAAGATATTGGGTGAGACAGGGGAGAAATGGCTCCTGAGGGCACTCATAGCAGTTTGGAGAGAAAGGTGTATCCCAGATGACTGGAGAATAAGCATACTCGTGCCAGTGTACAAGAACAAAGGGGACATCCACAACTGTGGGCAGTACAGAGGAATCAAACTCCTGTCACACTGCATGAAAGGTATGGAGGCAGTGATTGATAAATGGACATGCAGAGTAATAGAAAGTAAAATAGGAGATGAGCAGTTCACATTCAGATCAGGATGTAGCACAACTGACCCAATGTTTGCAGTGAGACTCATAGCTGAGAAGAAGGTAGAGATGAGGAAACAGTCCAACTGGGCATTCATAGACTTGGAGAAAGCATATGACAAGGTTCCAAAAAAGCTGATTTTTGGCAGTCCTGCAGTGGTTCAAACTCTTAGAAACATCGGTAAAATTAGTATGAACAGTGTTCAGTCACACAGTGGGGTTCCCAGTGGGAGTGGTTGTGCATCATAGTTCAGCTCTGAGCCCACTGCTGTTCATACTGGTGATGGATTACATAAGCAAACAGGTTGGAAGGCACAGTTGCTGTATGCAGATGATGTGGCATTGCAGGCAGACTCTGACCAAGAACTTCAGCAAAGGGTAGGGGAATGAAATGCAAAACTGGAGGCAGATGGGATGAAAATGAGTGCAGATAATACAGTGGTAGTGGCAGCAAATTGGGGAAATCAGAAGCTGAGAACTGAGATTGAAGGGAAGATAGTGGGACAGGTCAAAAGCTTTGAGTATCTGGGAGGGGTGAATGATGAGAAGGGAAGTCTGAAAGAAGAGGTCAAAGCTAGAATCCGAGGGGCTTCAGCCAACTGGTATAGAGTGTCAGGTGTAGAGTATGATAGAAGAATGCCAAAAAAAGCTGAAAATTAAGGTGTACAAAACAGTGGTGTGACCAGTACTACTGTATAGTTCAGAAACCTTGGTAGTAAAGGCAGAGCAGCTGAAGAAGCTAGAGGTGATGGAAATGAAGTGCCTGAGACAGGTGGTAGGATGCACACTGTGGGACAGACGAAGAAACGAGGACATAAGAGCAGAAGCCAAAGTAGCTCCAATTGCAGAGATGATCAAAGAGAACAGATTATGGTGGTTCAGGTACATGTGTAAAAAAGCAGAAGACAATCTGATGAAGAAGATTTGAGACAGACAAAAAGAAGGCAAGAGGAAATGAGGGTGTCCAGCAAAGAGTTGGATGGATTGTGTAAGAGAAGATCTGTAACAGGCAGGCATGAGTGTTGAAGAAGGCAGGAGTGTCATTGAATCGAGAGAGATGGTGACAGCTAACACAACACTGCGACACCATGCAGAAAATGGGGAAAAAGTGGGTTGATGATTATGATGATAATAATAATGATGTGTAAAGCAAAAGTATCTGAGCATATTATTTCAGAGTAAAAATATAAAATAATTAATTTAGAGGTGGGAATGTATTTAGGGTGCGAGGGTCAAATAGCAGTACTGTAGGCCTCTTTTATCTAAATTTTTAAAAGTTTCTTACACCCTCAACTTATGTTATAATAAAATACATCAAAAAAGTAATAAATGCTTTATCATACATTGAGATGGTGGTAAATCATATGGAAGTAAAGACATGGGGATAGTTATCAAAACAAAATGTTTGTACTTTAATCAAAAATTAACTGTTTTTTTTTTATCCCCATATATCCATCATTGTTAGGAAATCCTTTCACCTAGCCAGACAAATCACAGGAGTAATTCTTCTAGATCTAAGTTATCATCCCTTTCTACTCCTCCCTCATCAGGCATATAATAAAGTATATTAGCCACTTTGGTAAGTTCTTATCTAAGAGTATGACGCAGCCTGAGAAAAAAACAGTGATTCTTCACTAAGCTTAACCAAGTGTATGTCTTCCTTGAGCTACTCAGACAACCTTAAATCTCTCTCTCTCGCTCTGTATAAATATATATATATATATATATATATATATATATATATATATGCATGTATGTATGTGTGTGTATACACACACACACACACACACACACACACACACACACACACACACACACACACACACACACACACACACACACACACACACACACACTCTATTTCCTCCAGGCTCTTGAGAGGTGACTTCTGTGAAGCCTACAGACCCTTGAAAGATCCAGTCCTATGCTACTTCCTGCACATTAGCAAAGTAATAACACTCTAAACATCTGCTCAAGAGATCTTAACTTCCACTGAAACATAAATAGGACCTGTAAGTGAGACAGATATTTATCCCAGAGAATCCTTCTTTTATAGAAAAAATGTTCTTTGGATATAAAGGAAAGTATCTCCCTGATCCTCTTTAAGGGAAACATGGATGAAAGAATAGGCAATCATAAATATACCTCAGACTGAACCCTTCAAACACTCACTGGAAGGTGTCCAAATTAGGTATAAATTAGTCACATCAAGGGGTACCTGCAGTTTGGAATATTGTAGCTAGACTACTAAGTGGTATTTTTCAAGGGCTTTTGTATTTTGAATGTCTATAGTTTGAGAGGTATGTCTTCCCTTAATAATCCCAGACAATACATACATTTCCCAGTGCTGACAATGCTGTGAAACATAAAATGGTGCTATATTCCTGAGTTGCAGTCCTTTGGGTGAGATGTTAGACCAAGTTCCATCTGTCTGAATTGGCGGCAACTCATGTGAACTTTTAAAGATTACAAGGTACCTAACAAAACAATTTTTGAACTTTTCCTTAAAAAAGGAAATAAGGAATGTTTTGTTTAATAAGGAGAGGGTGGCAACTAGAGGCTAACAACAAATAATTCAACCCCCTATGCCATCTTACTCATGTACTCATGTATGTTAACACAAATGCTAACCCTAATCCTGCCCATAACTCTAACCCTAGACATTACTTTACTACCAGTACCACTGCCAAGATGGCACTTGATCTTGGTTTTATAATTGGAGTTTAGTGACACGGGGCTTTCTTCGTGTAGAGAAGTATTCAAAACGTTGTGATTCGTTCTTAATGGTAGTTTAGTGGGTTTTTCAGCCTTTTGTGATTCTCTCTCTGATGAGTAGAAATCATAAGTATGGAGTTATAGAATACACAAGAAAAAAACTCACCTTAACTTAAATATTTGCAACTCATTAGAATTTCTGTCCAACAAAACAAGTGATCAGTTTTAGTTATGCAGTCATACGCAATACCTTAAGGGAGTATTTTTTTATTATTAAAAACATGAAAATAGACAAGAGGAAATACAAAAAGAAATTTATCAACCCTACTCATAATAACTATAATATTCACAGATTGGAAGTGTGAACACAAGAAAACTCCCAGTTCCATTTTACCGCTACAATCTTGTACGATGATTTCTATATCCCATATCTTATTGTAATAAAACAACACAAATACCATTCTGTCTACATTCTTCATAATATGTTACAACAGTCCAGTCATTACATTTATTCAGGTTAGAACAGTCTCCATAATAGCCATTGAGTATGTATGTGTGAGTGTGTGTGTGTGTATGCATGTGTGATGACATTATTTATAATAAAAATAAAATGTAAAATTTTACTATCAGTTTTAACCCCCATTATTTTTATCATTGCCAATGCTTTGCTTTCTCCAACATATCTTCATTTTATGATTTCTTATTATACAAACATCCACACACCTTCCTGTCCTTATTAACCATAAACTGTTAATTAATACCTTATCATATTGCACTTTTTATTAGATATATTTTCATAAAATCCATACCATGAAATGTTCATAGTTATCCTAATAGTTGAATCTGTGAAAACAAATGGATTCAGTTGTTACAACAGAATCCTTCAATTATTTTACAATTCAAAACTTATATTTAATTTCTTCTGCTTCACAACTCTTAATCTTTCATAAATGCTTTTGTTTCTCTTTATTCTTCAGTTCCCATTTACTGGAAGCTTTGTTAGATATAATCTCCAGTTCAAATGTGAAAGCCAAAATGTTAGAATGCTGTGGAACCATTTAATTGAAAATGAATTCCTGAAACTCAAAAAAGTAAAAAAAAATAAGCAATTCATAACTTTATAGCAGCAAGCCCCTTAAGCTACCACCCCAAATGTGTATATATATATATATATATATATATATATATATATATATATATATATATATATATATATATATATATATCCAGTAGTACCAAATCAATGAAGGGAGAAATCTGCAGCCAGTTCCTGCACATACTTAGATATGGCATGGACAGTGATTTCCTATGAGAAGCAGCGATATCTGTTGTATTGATTTGCTTCTTGTACTTTAGGTAATCAATACTCAGGGAATTTCATATCAGCAACTTGTAGATAATCTCCTTAATAACCCTGATCACTCACTGGCTGCTTTATATTTACTCTGTTTTTTTATAGGCATACCCTGAGATTTATTAACTCATACACTAAGTGTACATTGCTCTGAATGAATAGACAACACAAGCACAACTCACACTTTCTTCTTTGTAATTTTTCCTACTGATTTTACTGCAGCCTTAAATAATGACATGGATTCATAAAGGTTACCACAGTGTGCAGACTACATGTACACTTAGTGTAATCTTTCTGAGTGACTAGAAAGCATAAAAAGTGTGGCAGGGATGTTCTTGAATACAGATAGTGTACAATGCATGTATATTTAATGTAGGTATTAATGAATCTGGCCCTTTTTTCTCCCATTCCATTCCTTGTCATACATCAACATAAATACATTTTCTATCACTTTTTTGTGACTGACCTACTCTATCAATGCTTAAGTATTCAAAATGTATTTTCCATCCCTTCATTTTCATGTTTATATTTATGATATAGGTTGTCCTTTTCACAAATCATCATTTTACCATTCATCACATTTTCCCTCAATACCTTATATTTTGCTGATAAAATACATAATACAAATGTAATGAAGCAAAAATGCAAGGAAAACAGTAATTTCAACCCCCTTCTTCTAATTATTATACAGAAATTGTTCTTTTAACTGAGTTTAATGTAAAAAGGAAAATAAAATAAAAATTATTTGTATATATTCTTTTTAGAGAATCCCCAAATTCAGTAATACAAGAATAGTTATGTTCAACTAGTAGACTTTATGAAAGACATTTTGAATGAATTCCATGTTTATTTCTCTAGCCTTTTTTGTCTCCCCCAACCTTTCATAATGCAGTCCTTCATCCCCAAATCTAAATTCTACAATCCTTGTTTTCTATATTTGTAAAAAATATTATTCTATCATTATGTCCCCACAACCTTTATTTTGTTTCCTCTTTTTACAGCTGTAGACCTATTTTTCCAGGTACTCCTGCATTACTGCATCACTATAATCCATTCTTTCATGCAAACCTTGTTCTTCATCATTAATATATTGTTATCTGCATGAGAAAATATAATTGGAGAGTAAGTCCCCTCTCCCATCTCATGCATCAGTTTTCCTTATTTTCTTTCATAGGAAGCATTATACAGTTCATATGAACTAAAAATTAACAAGGCAAATAAAGGCCCACTCAAAAGACAGCCTTGTTTTAAGTCATGCTGCATTCTTATTTCCACCACAAAATGGCAATTAATTAATGACACTATTTACTGTACCTTTCAATGTTTTTATTTTCCAAATATATTCTGAACTTCTCTCCAACCCATACTTCCACAAAATCTCCCATAAATATTCATGACTTACCACCATCAAATGTTTTTCTTATACCACATTATTTTCTTTTCTATATCTTCTTTTACTATATCATCCAGAACTTGTATTATTATTATTATTATTATTATTATTAGTATTAGTATTATAATAAACAAGTCTGTTGCATCTTTTCTTTTTATACCATAATCGTTTTCTGCATTATTCTCTTCATCTCTTTAAACAGCCTTAACTGCAACATTTTCATCAAAATATTGCAGTGTGGCTATACAACTACTAGTATACAATTCTCTAGCTTCAGCTTATATTCTGATTTCCATACATGTTCTATCTGTTCTGTCAAGCCTTCTACTCTCCATGAGCCTTCAGTGTCACATTCTTCTAGTAACTTTAAAACACTAATTTATGGTCATTTCTAAACTTTTTCTAAAAGTCATAGCCTCTCACATCCAATTTGGATGCTAGCCATGTTTTAAATGTTCTCAGCATTACATTTAACTCTACTAATTATGTGCTATTATTTATCAATTATGTTCCTCATCTAATAACGTATTAAGCTTCTAATGATGTATTTCCAGATTGTCATCTGCCAATTTCTTATATTTTGTGGATATACTTAACTACTAATCCCATAATAATGTCCTGTGTCTTATATGCATCCCCTTGTTTGTCTTTTTGAAAGTCTGCTGTTAACTCATTAACACCTATGTAGTGTGGAATGTTGCACCTCTTACAGCCTGTGCACATCCTTGCATTCCAGAGCATTTTCTGAAAAATCAACTTAAAAAGCAGAACACAATCGAGGCTTTTCTACTGCTGGACATCCTAGATTAACAATCAGTGTCATTTTATAACTAAATAATTGTCCTTATGGCTATTATAAGCTAGGAAGTCACTTAGTTAAAAAGTCAGACCCAAGAAAGGTGTGAACGCCACAAAGAGCTATAGGCGTTAACTGAAAGTATATTCAAAGAAGCTAAAGACATGGGTGAGTTCATTCTTCTTTTAAAATTTCTTACACAACAACGGAGTTTGTTAATTTCATTTCCATTTTACAATAAATTTCTTCTTCTTCTGCTTTCGGCTTTTCCCAGTTAGGGGTCGCCACAGTGGATCATCTGTCTGCTCATGATTGGCAGTGGAGTTTTACAGTGTCAAGTTGCCAGCCCAGCACCCAACCTTCTACAGAAGGCACACACATGCACACACTCACACCTAGGGCCAATTTAGAGTATCCAATCCACCTACTGCATGTCTTTGGGATGTGGGGGGAAACCAGAGCAACCACAGGGAGGACATGCAGACTATTTCTATAAAATGTCTACTTTTTTAGCATTTTGTCTGAATTTCCATTTGTATATCCCTCCCTTTATGCATAGCCATGTTCTAACTTTATTCAATGTATACAGTAAATTCTAATATTCCCTTCTTCTCTCCCCTGAAAATATTTACTTGTTTTTGTAGTTCTACAACCACTAACATAAACTTACAATACTGTCTTAAATTAAAGTATTCTTTTTCAATTGTCCTGTATTTCCTGCTAAAACAGACATGCTCAGTTGTCTCTCCAGTCAACTGCTGCATCCTATTACTTGAATTATATTGCACAAACTTTACTCAGATTCTACCCATGCTGCCATGTGACTGGACAATAAAACATATATGCATTTTATGTTACGTTTTGTTTCATCACCGGTATATACCATGTAACTGATTTATGTTGCATATTTTCTTTATTTTTTCCTCCAAACAAAAACTTTCCATTCTATATATATCATGACTTTCTTTTAAAGCTGCACCACATTTTTCTATTTCTTAAATATTTATTGATGTACCTATCCACTTAATATTCATTTGCAATGACAGAAAGGAGCGATTGGAAAGGTTATTTTTGTAACAGATTGAGGGGTTTGACTGTGCATGCACACACAGCTCACAAGTCCTTCATTTTACCCACTACATATCAGTTATTACACACCCCGCAGGCCATAACACAACTGTATCTCTTAATTTGATACTTTTCCATTTATTACTATGCCTTTCCATGAATACTCCCCTTCATCTTTAGACCATACTACTTTGTACTTTGTTATTGTCTCTGATATGTTCTGTCATTTTAGTCAAACATTACTAAACCTAAAACATCAAAATCAATTGCTTCAGTCTATTTTGCTACCAGTAAGACTAGCAGTTGGTGCAGAGAACTGTGGCACTAAGCTGTTAATAAGCTGATTCCTGTGGTACGGGGCTTGATTCTGTCAGCTTTCATTTGTCTATTCTGTGACCTTGAATAAGTCACTTAACAATACAGTAATTTTGGTGCAAATGGGAATTTGTGCTCTTTAATGGTCGCCTAGACTGCATGCCTAGTAATTACCTATATATCTATAAACATCAGGCTTCTGATGTTATAGTAGCTGCATTCAAACATCACATTTACAGTATTCATCCTGTCTCTTGTTTACCTTCTTGAAATGCTTTGCAGTGACACATCATTTGTGACTCTTTTACGTTATGTCACTTTCAAGTTCTCACTGTAGAGGAGACCCATGCAGATGGTAGTATGTAGAGACAAGGGTGAGAAACATAGGTTCATAGGTTCATAGGTTCATACTAGGCTATCTGCCCTAGGGCATTTATAAGCCTAGCCAGAATGTGTTTGGCTTTCGCCACCCATTTTAAATTTATTTTGCTATGCCCTTTTTCGAGGTTAGTATACTGTGCCTCTGTCTAACAGTGACACAGAAGTGATACCTGGGCTAAACCTATGATCTCCCATCCACTCATCAAGATTCCTCTTGAAGAGAGTCAATGAGGGACTCTGCCTAACCTGGACTGGGATTTTATTCCAGAGTGAAGGGAGCCTCTGGATTATGAATCTGTCCCTCCAGCATGTCCTATTTATTTCAGTGCTGAAGTTCAAGTCTCTCGAGCGCGTAGCTCGATGGGATTTGGATTTTCTGAGGTGCAGCATGTCCATGAATTCCGGGTTGGACATGGCTTTATACGTCAGGCACAGATCGCCTCTGAACAGGCGGTATGCCACTGAGTAGAGCTGGAGTTTCTTTAACCGGGCAGCATATGACATCTGTTTGAGCCCTTTGATCCTCCTTGGTGAGGTACTTTTGGGGTCTTTCCAGTTGCTGCAGGTGTCTGGTAAGGTACATCCCAAAAGGGGCATTGTACTCAATTATGGGCATGATGAGGGATGAGTAAAGAGGCACGATGACCTCCCCTGATCTAGATGTGAATCTCTTCATGATTAGGTAGGCTATATAAAATGTTTTTCTAACCACTTTGGCCATGTGGTTATCAAATGAGAGATTGCTATCAACTTGGGTCCCCAGGTCCCTAATTACTTCTTCTGTACTTAATGGATTACCACCTATGTGGTAATTTGTGGGCACTTTGTTTTTGTCAAAGGGGATGACTATACACTTTCTGGCATTTAGCTTGAGGCCATGGCTCTGGCACCAGTTGTCTGTTTCTATGAGGCGCTTTTGGAGGATGCTTGTGTCAGCTGGAGAGTCAATTATGGCCCAGCAGCCCAGCAGTCATCTTGGTCAGCTCAGCTTCAGTCCTTCCATGTTGGCCTGTACCTCCGAGATATATATACAACAAGAGAGATCCCGGGGTTAAAGCTGGTGATCTTATCTATCCTATAATGCCGGAGGGGGGTATCGAATCGAAGGCTGCGAGGTCAGGTAGGGCTGTGTGGACCACCTTCCCTCGTCAATGCTTTGCAGACCAAGCTAGTCAGGCTTATGGGGCGATAGTTTCCAGGATCCGTTGAGGCACCACCTTTATGGAGAGGGACCACTGTTGCTGTATGCCACTCTTTGGGCACATATCCTGTAGTAAGGCTGAGATTGAACAGTAGTTTTATGTTTGGGTTTAGCTCTTCTTGGAGTTCATGTAGGACGCAGCCCGGGACACTGTCTGGTCCCATTGATGCTGTGTTTTTGCTTTGGAGAGGCGGCTCTTACCTGAGCATCTGAGATGTCAGGGGGGCAGCACTCTGCTGGGATAGATATTTGCCCTTTTGGTGGGGAGAGGGGGGAGAAGTTTGCGCTGAACCTGTCAGCTAGGATGTTGGCAATGTCTGTGGGTTCGGTGTATTTTTTGTCATTTTGGACTAATTCTGAGCATATCTGGGAATTACCACCCAGGTTCCTAACACAACTAAAGAAAGCCTTGTGATTATCCTTAGTGTCCTGTGCAATTTTTCTCTCAAAGCTGGCCTTAGACAATTTTATGAGTGCCCGTAGTTTTTTGCTAATACTGATCAGTGATGCATTCCCTTTTTGGGATTTTGCTCTATCATTTAGTAGCTTCCTCCTTCTATTGTATTCGTTTATGGCTGGGGTCCACCAGACAGGATGTCTGCCTTTGGAGGATTGGGTCTTGGTTTTATTTGGGATCGCATGATCCATGCATTCCTGAAGGTGTTCATAGAATGCGTTTATAAAAGATTCTGTGGTCTGGGCCATATTTTCCACAGGCCCAGGGGCTTTGAAGGATTCCACCTTGGTTTTGAGGAGTGTGAAATTTGCTTTAGAGAAGTTTTTCACTGTGGTTTTCTGGGCAGGGGGTGGGGTCGGGATGTGAATATCCAGTGAGATTAGTTTATGGTCTGATCTTACCAGTGAGGGATACACTTCTGGTCTGGAGCATAGAGTCCCCATGTTGGTGATGATCAGGTCCAGTATGTTTTCCCCTCTTGTGGGAGTGGTAACAAGTTGTTCCATAGCATTTGAGTTTATAAATTCTAGAAACCTTTGGGCTAGGGTGTTGGAGCTAGAGTAATGCTCCCAGTCTATGTTTGGGTAGATGAAGTCGCCCAATATAATGGTGTTTGGAGAGACCTTCATATTTTCCAGTGTTCTCAGGAAGGCCAAGTGGGGTTCCTGGGTTTGGGAGGGTGGTCTGTAGCAGGCTATAAACTAGAAGGCAGTTTTACCCACTGTTAGTTGCACATGGATAGTCTCTGATGCTTCGTGCTTTGCCACCAACCTGGAGGTGTGGGTATCTTTGATGAATATCGATACTCCCCCTCCTTTTGTAGTTCGGTCCAAGTTTTGGGGCCAAAAAGCATGGTATGAGGTATAACCTGGTAGTGCTGGGGTGCTCTCGGGAGCCCTGAACCAGGTTTCTGTTACTGCACAGATATCGATGTTCTCCATGCTAAGGAGAGTTTTGAGTGCATGCATCTTGAGGTTTAGACTTCTGGCATTGAGTAGCATTACTCTTAGTTTCTTATCCCTTGTGATACCTATGACAGGGCATTATTAGTACAATTGTTGTGCTATCTTATAGATTCATAGATTCGTAGATTAGTACTAAGCTAACTGCCCTTGCGAGCCATTTTAAGCCTAGCCAATTATCCCTTGTGAGACTCAAACCCTTTACCTTGTGTTTGTAAGGCAAACACCTTAACCATTAGGCCACCCTCCCACCCTGTCACATAAATGATTTTGATTGGCCTGCATGTATTATTTATATGTAGGAGGCATTGATATGTTATTTGTATGCATCTATTACATGTATCTATATATGTATGTATGCATCCATGTATGTTTTGTTGACTAGATTATTCCAACTAGGGTTGTGACCTATTTTATACTGTCTAGAGGAAATTTGTCAAGGGCACTGGTTCTCCTATGTTTTTTTTTTTTTTCAAAGGGTGCCATAGAGCTGGCTACTAGACAGAGAAACATCAAGTGAGAGAGAGTGAGATATAGACAGAGATATAGCCAGTGAAATGAAGGCTGTAAATGTTATCAGTAAGGAAAAAGATTGTGTGAAGACTGTGCAGTTTAAAAGCCACTGTCTACCAGATGAGGTGTTGATTGGCATGGGTTATAAGCCAGATGTGCAAAGTAAGGGCAACAAATCCTGGAGTGAGCAAGATGAAGGGGAGATTGATTTAGTTTTGTTTGCTGCAAACAAGCACTGTTAGCCACAAAAGGGGGCTGTGCTGTTGCAGAGATAGAAGAGATTGTGAGACATCCATTCAAAATGAAACACAGTACCATGATGTTGTAGCTGCAGAAACTTTTTACATACACTGGAACTGTGACTTCAGACCACCAAGGAACTGTGAAGGATGTGTAGGGACAGAACTGCAATTCATGAAAGATCCAGGCAAGTAGCAATCCTACATTGGGACTGGCAGGTGGTAAGAATTTATAAACTTACTGTTATTGTCAGGATGATTGTATGGCACTGTATTGTTAGTACTTTGAAATTTCATGCTAAAGACACGAAGCTGCTGATTCAGTTGAGAAATCAATATTTTTGGATAGTTATGAATGCTGAGGTGGCTGAAAGACTTAACAAATACGATTGCACCAAAGAAAGGACATAAACTGTGGAATGAATACTAAAATTGTGAAACGAAAAAGACTGTTTATGCAGTTCAGGACTGGTGTCCTGAGTATTGAAGACGTTTTTTTCCCCTGTGTGGTAGTTTTGAAATCATTGCTGAAATAATACGAAACAAAATATTTGAGCCCATGGACGACAGAAATATATTGTGGGCGTAAAACTTGACAATAATCAAACTATACATTTGGAAAACGTGATAAATATATTTGGGTTCAGAAGAAGTTTGTAGTCTACTATTCATCCCAAAGTTTGATATTTTTGTGGAAAAGATAGGCATTAAATTCCACAGTGCGAAATTCACAGCTGTGAGTAATGTGGGGAAACAGGACATACTAAAACTTCATGCAAGCCAAGCTGCAAGATATGTGGGAAACAAGAACACTTCGTGTTTGATTTTACATTGGGATAAGAAAGAGGGGAAACAGAAGGGAGAGCAGATGACACTTTGAATTCCACTTTCTTACATTCTTCTCTTGTCCATCCTCCGTCTGTTACTTGCAAGTTTCCATTTTACCCATTCAGAAAATATAAAGTAAAAACATATTAGTCAAAAGCTATAGACATTTTGTAAATAATGACCTAAAGTGCCAAACATAAAATGCCTTCAGTGATAAACGTGCATCTTCAGTGCAGTTGAGATATGCGGATCTCGTAATTATTAGAAGTTTTTAAATATCTGCAAAACTGCGTTGGAAGTGTCTTCCCATTTTAAGTTACTAGCCTTCTTAAGACATGAATGCGTACGCATTGCGAATATTTACTAGTGATGCTTTCTTCAATTTCAAAGTTAACTTGTTTTAATTTGGGAAGTTTCACAACACAGAAGAAAGAGAAAAATAAATAAATAAAGACCCACAGTACAATTGTACTGGTATAGTTCTGACACCTCTCAACACACGAATCTATTGAATATGCGATTATGAAAATGCATAAGGAGTTTGTACATTGTAAAGTGAGACAGATTAGAACCACGAGAAACTCAGTTTCTATATAAATTATCCAACCTGTTACGTATTGTTTTCCCGTCAAATTCAAAGCTCTTACTGTTTAAGTTTTTTAGGCTTGTTTTAAGGTTTAAGCAAGTGTGTGTGTGTGTGTTAGGGGGTGCAACAACCTCTTAGTGTAAGAAATTTGGACAATGGGAGAACAAAGCCCCAAAAAATAAATAATAGGGACACTTTAATTTAAAGTATTGCTTTTACAAACTTAGAAAGTCCATAGACTAACAGGTTTTGCATTATCATTATTTTTTTCTGAAGGATATAGGTCTTAAAAATCAAATGTCTGCCATTATGTTCTGGCTTCACTCCTTAATGGTTTGCAAAAAAAAAAAAACAATTTTATGAGAAACGGTTCAAAAATATGTGGCAAACATCTGGACAGTTGAGAGGTATGTGGTAGTGAAATACCTGCTACGTCGAAAATGTTACATTACTAGATGAGCAAATCCAACGATAGCAGATGTTGGACCATTATTGTAGTTTTTATCAGTGCTGGTTCCAGGCAAAAATATTAGGACATGTGAGATTGTGTCTGGGGCGGGTTCATGTTTATCATTTAAATAGGCAGCGTTTTGTAGGAGAGCATTATCTGGACTCAACAATTTGGGTGGAAGTGGAAGGCTCTGTCCTTTGGTGAGTGCCTATTCCAAGAACAGTTCCCCTGCCATGCAATACGCACTCTAGGGGAAGAATGAGCACCCTCCGCCCAGGCCGGCCTTCCGCCCCTCCCAGTCGCCCACAAGCACCGCCTCTTTGTTGCTATTTATGTTGTCTTTACCTTTCTCTTCCATTCCAGGCCGTCACCGAAACTGCTTCTACTCCGGTGAAGGAAGTCTCAAAGTCTAGGTGGAGCTCGCTCGTTTAGTACTTGAAAGTGTCCCTGAAGGGTGAAACTAGGAGACAACTACCTTATCTTGGTTTATAAAGGAAGCACCTGAGCATGATGTCCTACATTAAGCAGCCTCATTATGCAATGAACGGGTTAACTCTAACTGCTCCGGGGATGGACTTACTTCATTCAGCTGTGGCTTATCCAAGTAAGTGCAACATTTCCAGTGTTGACATGTGGAGTAATCATTTCCAGGAAAATATGGAGCCCGGATTACAGATAATTATTTGTTAAACTTCTTTAAGGGCATATTTTGGAGACATGTATTTGTGAAGTATAAAACTAATGATAACATCACAGTGTTTAACAAGTAAGGCTGTTTTTTTTTTTGAGGGCTACATGAGATATAGGCCTGCACTTCTGCGTTATGGGCCCCCTGCCTTTTTCACAGTTTAAAATAATTTCGACAGTCAAGGTAATCAGAAAGTGACAGACCTTTAATTTTACCTGCTGGGATCTCAGTTTACCGGAGGAAAGGGTTAATTGGTCATTATCACACACTTAGCTTGTGTTTCATGCAACTCCTACTTCGCATAGTTGAAGGGAAAGCAATGACTCGATTGCTTTCAACAAGGCTGATAATCTTGTGCAAAAACAAGTTGATCCTACTGTGTTCTGCCTAGAAATGGCAGCTCGAGCATATTAGCTGTTTTAAGATCTGATGTGTGGGTCGGTAAATGAGTGTTTTCCCAGATTGTCATAAGTGCCCAGGGTTATTTGCCTGTAATTTAGGATAGTTCAGTATCTGACGTGTACAGGTGAGAGAGTAGTCTTACCTGGAAATATTTTTGATCTGAAGCCATTAGGCTAACTTGCTGTCCGTTTTCCCGATTCTCATCATTACTTTAATTCCAAAAGACTCTTTTACATTTTTGTCTGTTCTTTTCCAGCTCAGCCCCCCCCCCCCCATAAACACACCAATACCTTTCAACCTATTAGAGCAAGAAATCTAGACGACCCCACAAAAAATGGGGGGGGGGGGGCAAAGGCTTAAAAAGTTGCTAGAATAAAAGGTGTTGTATTAGCATGAATTTTCTGAAAGGTATGAAATCAGAAACTCAAATATCTGTCATTATATTCTGAATCAATTCCTCAAAATTGTATGAGGGACGTAAGGCAAAAATCTGAGCAGTTGAGAGGTATGCCCCCCCCCCCCCCCCCACACACACACACACACACACACACCGCTAAGACACTGCAGGAGGTAAATAATACAAGTCTCATGTTTTCATGTTAAATGAGAGAGACGGACGTGTATTCTGCCATAGTGCCTCGATCTCAAGGATGAAAATTAACAGATTTGCACGTGTATTTTTTCTGAAGCCCACTCTAAACTGGATAATCTTGTACTAAGCACAGGTAAACTTGTGACATGTTTCAGTTCAGACTCGTTGATTTACAAGATATGCCCATTTTATTGACATAAATGAATGTCAGAATTTGGCCAACCTTTCAGCAGTGTAGACTGACGTCTGTTGCTGTTTTAGTGGAAAGAGTAACTCGGTACAACAGTCACAAAATGACATGATCATTCTCTGCCAGTCTTCAGTGCTGCCAGTCCCTCGAGTAGTTGGAGACGTCAGTTCAGAAACGCTTTGGGCTTATTGTACTTGTCTGATTTAGCAGGATGTCATCATTTGCAAATAAACAAAACCAGTTACTAAGGAGCCTCCTAGTCTGTGCAACTATCAGCCAAAGGTGGAGGCCATCATGTGCTGGCAGAATGGGTGCTGAAAAGTCACAGTTGCTTTGCTTAATGATTCTACACAAAACAAATACATAATTAAATAATGCTCGGACAAATGCTCAAAATTGTGAACAGTTTTTTTAAATATCACCCCAATTCCCACAGAAAAGTTAATAGAACTTGAGGTCAGATATTGATCGTCTGTACTCTTCAGAAGTATATCATACCATAAAAAAAGCATTTATGTGTGTGTACATATATAAATAACGAATGAAGGGGCAAAACTGAAACAAACTCTGGGATTAATGAGAGGTATGGTACCGAGCACGCTAGTTAATGTATTGCATCTGCTGTATTGTTGCCAGTTTGTTTAAAAAAAAGGACAGGTTTGTGTCCTAGGAGTGTAAGGCATATATTTAAATTGCTTACCTCAACAACAACCCCAGCAATGGAGAGAATAGTGCCAAATTGCAGGGCAAAACCATCAAATCAAAGATACTTTCTAAATGCTTGTACCGTACCTGCGAACAATGTGAAATCTGTATAGTCTACTATTCCAGGTTAAATATATCCAGTTTTAACAAAACATGGTGGATAGGATATCAGCAATTCAGAGCAAGCGAAAACTTTTGCTTACCGTTGAGAAAGCTTCCAAGTAAAGAAAACAGATGTTGCTACTAGTCTGTTTTCCAGTTATACATTACATTTTGTTCTGGGTTATCTTCGGCAGGAACAGTTATTGAAACCTGTTATTTTCAGAGGGAGAACGCGACTAACTGAATGAGATGCCTTGTAGGATTTGTTGGGTGTTAATTTGGATTTCATCTCTGCTTCAATAATAAAATTAAAATCTAAATAAAAAGGCGGGACAGCCTACCCGGCATTTTGTAAGAGGACTATCGGTATTTTATATTAAAAAAAAAAAATAAAATAAGAGGTTATGTTGTCATTGGGTAGCTGCTCTCCATTTGCTTCTTTATACTGTTTTATTTAATATATTTTTAAGCCATTGGCGGTGTAAACATTGGCTCAAGCTGATTTGGTCACTTTTGACTGATGTTTTGTGACCCCTGAAGCGTGTTAATAAAATGTTTAAACTACACAGCACTCTGAATGTAAGGAGTAGGTAGCTTTATAAATAAATACAACTGAAATACCTCAAAACAAAGCCAGCTTTTTTCGCCTTTTATCACAGGGAGGTGGGTGTGGGGACATTTTAGAGGGCAACGATTATGTATTGAATTGCAAAACGGGTTAGGCTCATTGAGGTATAGCTCGCATTGAGCTAAAAAGTAACCTGCCGAGTGACAGCAGAGCAATTAAATCTAGAGCAGCCAATCATCCACAAATTAAACATTGCAAAAAGCCGCAATAGGGCACTCGACATGACGTCTGCTATAGAAAACAGTGTGACTGTGGATTGTGGTTGATGTAGTTAAAATAACAGGAAAATATGTGGATTGATACGTCATAGATCGGTTTTGCCATTGATTTAGTTACAAAATGTGCCTTGTAGATATCAGCTAAAAGTTTGTCGCAGAGAGGGGCCAATGAATTATTCTAGATTAAATGTTTTACGCTGTAAACCTCAATAGACTGATCCATAATAAATGCAAACACAAACACACACATATAAAACACGTCATAGCTGTCAACTTTCCAGATTTTTTTCTTCACATTTTAAGTCTATTCCTTATAAAATATGTGGTCTTCTGGCAAATCATTGAGAAATGAAGGCACTAAATAATGACATAAATTTTAAAGTTTTATACTTCATATCCTTCGGAAAATAAATGTTGAGACAAATCCTGTTCTTGCAAAAAGTTTCTGTCCTTTTTTTTGAGCCTTTGTACCAGGTTATTTTAGGCTTTGTACAGATTTTTGGGCTAAGAGTTTGAGAGGTATGACACATATACATATTATGTATGTAAAATGCAACAAACACTATAATATTTATCCCTTCGGATAGTAATATCTTCAGATATTATTGTACAAAACGTATATTTGTAATTGGTACTTCGTGTTAGGCTATAAAACGTTCTTGTCGTAAACAGTGTTTCTAAGTATCTTTATGTCTATTATTATTTCTTTGTGGTATGGCGGATATTGGTTATTTACATTCTCCATCACTGATACACAATGTGTGTGTGTATATATATGTATGACATGTATGTATGTATATATATATATATATATATATATATATATATATATATATATATATATATATATATATTAAGCACACACGCGTTTATTACATAACGAGTGCATGCACAACCGGGTGTATGTGTATAAAACACAAACGTGTATTTATTGTATAATGTGTGCATGTATATTTTACATATATGCAGGTATGTGTGCGCGTGTGAGAAATATATGTACATTTTGAATAATGATCATACAGCAAATTAAAATTTAAACAGCTCATAACACTTGCATCTTTGACTATATGTACTTTTATTTTATATATCTTACACAAATTCCCGTGCGTAACATATTCGAATTTATCGAAGTAACTTTTGTCAAATTTTATAATACTGTGTAAAATTATATCTTTACATAATATACAAATAATTATTTACTATTAATAGTGTTTTTATAACATGTATGTCTTATCACGGAGCGAATTTAACAAATTATTTATATTCAATAATAGTAATGGTGGGATGGATTAATACTTAAAATTATAAGGAAAAGGCGTTTCTTCAGAATTTCTGTAAGTGAAACGTACAGGTCAAAATTATATAGATACAGGAAGGTGTAGGACTACAAAGATTAAGAGATTGTATTTTAAAATTGCTGCAGGATCTTCAGCTCTCTTAATCGGGTAAGCATTCTTGTTACTAGCCACCCCAGCTTTTGCAAAAAGAAATCAGAAATCTGCCTGACTTCAAAGCTATTTAAATAACTGAAAATATACATAAAAGCCGACGTGTTTGGTACAGAAGTGACAACCAAAAGATAGACCTTATTTTCACTACTCATAATTTGATAAATAAACTTCGTTGCAGTAGGGGGTTAAAAAGAATCAATGTTCCTACTTCAGCATAAATTGTGCATCTTTCATATGTAGCCATGCTATAACAATATGGTGATATTTTATTTGTAAACCACATTCTACAACTAAAACTGGTGAGACATTTGCCATCAACACCTTTATAATGCAATTAACAATACAGTTTTGAGCATACAGTGCTTATCGATATGTGTCCTAGTTAATCATATGAAAATGATTTTTTTATGCTGCTAGCAAAAACTAAACGGTGTTTCCTCATTTTCTAAATCGGAACGTTTAAATGTCTTACTGAGAAAAGCCAAAAGAAGAAGAAGATTGTTATACATCAGTAAGCACTGACCGAATATACATACAGCAACGAGGTTACATAATTACAATACAAAAGTTAGGGACTCCGTAGCTTTACATGAAAACCGTTTACTGTAATTCGTGTCCCAGTAGATTTAGTGATTTTTTACCTCTATTCCCATTACAACTTCCAGAAAGAAAGGGGGGCATGGGGACAGCAAGATAGTTTGCCCTAAGTAACTGAGGAAATATAATTCTGAACCGAGTACAATAATATTTTTGTTGTTTCTCTCTAAAATCTGCGGGGAAAACTGAAATAGTATCAGTCTTTCTAAAATGTTAACTATCCTGCATTTTATTTTGAGTTAATGTTACCAAACTGACTCAGAAATGTCTGGAAGCTGACATTAACTTGGTTCTCTTTCTGTTAAACCGATCCTCCTGTATAACTTGTATAAGGTCCTTTAAACAAGAAATGCAACAATATAATATGTATAGCTTCAGATATTATCGTATAAAACATCTGTTGTTGGTATTTCTGATAATTAGGCTTTAAAACATTCTTGCTTTCAGCATATAATTAGCATTTTAACTCTGTTTTGTAGGTTTGTTTTTACTTCTTTGTGGCACCTCCCGCACCACCACCACCGAAGGTAATAGGGTTTACCCCTCTTTGGTCAGTTGTGTCCTTCAAGAAAAACTAAAAAAAAAATGCCAATTGTCCTAAAAAAGTATTTCATAACCGTTCTTAGTTGCATAAAATGGTTATTTTGTATCTAAAACGCCTAAATGTTTTATATGAAAAGCATAATCATCTTCACTACTACAAGAATAAGCTTTTATTTTGGCAAAACGTAAAGTTTTTTCCTTTGGACTAGTCCTGCAAGATCTCAAATATTTGCAGAAAATGTCCCACTCTGGGTATTTCAGAAGGTGGCAACCCTACCGAAGGAGGAAAAATAATTTGGGGACTATCAGTTTGTTATAATGCCTCGAACGGTGATGATTAAATACAAAAAAATATTCAGTGTTTATCAGTTTATTAAAATGCTGCTGTACACGTGTGATTATTAAATACCAAGTGTTTTTTTTTCAAATACACAGTTTCCAGCTTTTTAATTCTGGTGTTGTAAATCTAAACTGCCACATTTTAATTGAAAATTGTTGTAAAGAAAGTTTTGAGAAAAACATGCCATACATATGAAGTGGCCTACATTCTTCATGTCCATTGCCACACACCATTATACTATGTTTGATAAGACATGGGTGATGCTTGATTGTTGGGATCTGTAGTACTACTGTGCCTCTTGCACGGACGAGAAAAGCTTAATCTGGGTTTTGCCAAAAAGTGTTTTGCATCAGCATTATTTATAATCAATTAAAATACTCGGTTCGTCATGGAAAATATGTCAGCAAGAAAGCTAACCTGACAACAGCACAGGCATGATCACTCCAGGTAATAAGGTTTATTTTTGTAAATCATTTTGTATAAAAGTGCTCATACTCTCTCTCTTTCTACTAAGTGGCTGCCATTAGGCAAAGCTTGTAGCAACACTGACAGGATATTTAATATCCAGCAATGTCGTCTGACTGCTTTAATGGTACTGAATCAATACTGTGCATATTTGTTTGATTTCAGCATTATTTTTAGTTAATAGTGTCATCATTTGGTAGATTATTGGTTAACTGAAAGTGGCATTTCAAGTGGAATTGAGTAGAGATTAGAGACCGACTCAGAGAGACTAAAGAGAACATTGGAGTAAGAAGAGCTAAATGGCAAAGGAAAACAGTGGAAAGACTTATAAGCATTTTTAGAATTTTAAACATTTTAAAGAGTTTAGTCATTATCCCTAAATCCTTTACAAGCAGTGTCATTGAAAGGTGCTCAAAAGGGGACTTCTTAAACTTGGTAAACATTCTTGATCCCTTGTTTCAGCTGTTAATTCATTCTGAGAGCTGAGAAGGCTTTTTACCAAAGACTGTTTTAAAGGTTGGGGGGGACATTGAGTGATCTTTCTCACGTGAATTCTTTAGGAGTAAGGATTGTTCCCTGAGTTTTTGCTTCAGAAGGAGTCAGTAGCCATACTTTAGAATTTTATATGGGAAGGTGCATACAAGATCGGTGGACCTTTCAGTAATGAGTAACCAATTTAGGTAACTCAGAAGGCTGCAGTGGTTTTCACAGACATTGGCAAGCAAGTCAAACCTGGTAGTTTTATTCTCTATGACTTGTAGACTTTGAGTGCTATAAGCAGAGTATAAAGAGAGTGCAGGAAGACAATACCAAGTTTGGGGGGCTTGCCCCTCTTATCAGGGGTGCAAGGACAGGGGGCCTGCCTCTTCCAATTATTTTGGCATTTTTTGCAAATTTAGTTTGGGGATTCCAATCCTTGGTGCATGTGTTTTCATCCACTCATAGTGGAAGCAAGAAGCTCTTTTGTGATTAATTTGGAGTTTATTTTATTCAGAACATTGACAAAGACCATTGAAAGAAAATTGCTTTATTATCCTAACATACCTAAATTTAGCACCTATATGCTATAATGTTGTAACATATTTCAGTTTGGTGTATGTACAGAGTGAGTAACAATAACCATCACCTCCAATGCATTCTACAATACACACTTTTGTGATTTTCTTCTTCAAATGTTTTAATTTGTGATTTTGTACAGTTGGCCTCCTATTTTTTTCTTTATGGAATTTCATGTATCAACACAAGTTCTCTGACTCGCAAACAGCAGTAAATATGTTCCCAAAATGGCTAACGTGATAGTGTTTGGTGGATTATGCACACCTATGAAACTTTAAAGCTACAGTCCCCGGCTGCAGCTTTCATTGTCTACCTTTATATAACTGCATGTATTTTATTCTGTAGACAAAACTGTGTCCATCATTCTGTTTAATAATGTATCCGTGAGTACAGCATCAACCACCATATCCTGATTTGAACAGATCAACAGACTGAATGTGAAAAACATTGATTTTCATTATTTGTGCTGCATAAACCAGCACATTAAATGACATTTAACTTACTTAACTTTTTTTCAGTGGCATAGACATCTTCATTACCAAAAGCTTGTTTATACACATTTTATTCTTTGTTTCAGTAGCAGCATGCCAGTCCAGTGTTTCTACATTGTATGTTGACATTCAAATAGCACACACATGTAATTTTGTTTCCAGTGTGCTCATTCCTGTTCAGTTACATATTGCATTTTAACATTTAAAAACATGTATTTGCAATTATGTTTAACCTATATTCACATTGCTGATTTAAATACAAAACAGAAGTGTGGTTGTACTGAAAATTGAAGGGGTTTGCCTGCTAGATACAACATTTTCAGTGCATAATGGCATAATTCATAAATTACTAGTACACACCTGTGTTTTTTTTTTTTTTGTGAGCAGGATAGTGGCCCTTTAACAGAGGCAGCTGGGGGGGGGGGCTTAACAGAATAACACACACTTCAGGAAACCAGTTAGAATCCTGAAAAAAATCAAAGCAAAGTTAGAGATACCAAGGGTGGAAACACTATGACTGATGGACAGATTCCTGCATAATGGTACAGAAGTGAAAAAGGAGTAATTTTGAGAAGATGGGTGTTGGAATGGCCAAATCTTTGAAAGCATCTGTAGAGACACTACCTATAATGGTTGCTGAAATGACTTTATACACCTGCATTTATTAGCACTGATGCTTATATTTTTAACAAAGAGGAAGAATGAATTTTGCAAATGTAGCAGTAAGGATATTCAGTAGTGTAAATGAAAAACTAAAGAAACTATATATTTTTTCTCTCTTGGATACATTTTGTTTTGTGCACATATGTGTATGTTATGTATATAAACGTGTGGGTGTGTTTATGTATGCAGTTTTCATGTTAGGCTAACCAGAAACAGGCTGTCTGCATCAATTGGAGCTCTGATGCAAAATTTTATTTTATTTTTAAGAGTAAAGTTGATTTTTTTTTTAGGCAACATATTTATTGATGCACTAGGTTACAGGAAGACAATTAGGACCATAGATTAGTTTATCCTCTATGAACATATGACATTTATATGTGGAGGTTTTGCTCTAATGACATCCATTCCTTTATCAGAGAATTGATAGGAGTTGATTTTAATGTAACATTTTGTGATTAATTTTGTATAATCAATGCTTATAGCTATGTGGTTTTCAAATATGGCAGCCTGAATCATCGGTGATGTTTCACCTTATTTAATGTGCTAGATTAATTGTTCTGCATCTTTTTTTTTGTTTGTTTTCTCGTGTGTTTTGGGTGTTTTCCTGTTTTTAGGTATAAACTGCTCCAGGCACCTTTCTACTGACTTAAATGTGTACCATCATTTCCCTTTAGCAGTCTCAAATTATGTCTCCTACCCAGTAGTTGCATCTCATCCCTTTGGGCTTCTTCTGATTGTTTTTATTTATAAGGGCATTAGTTTATTGAGACCACTGGGAAGCAGCCGTAGTAATAAGGAAGTATGAACAGATTGCTTTTCTAGTATTGCTACAAATAATTTATAAAGCCGCTAACTGTACAAAAATGTTTTCTTCAGTGTTTAATGAAAAAGCTATGTTTGTGTCTTTTTTTTTGTATTGTTTCAATGAAAATCTGCAGTCATTTTAGTATAAATCACAGTTTTAATCCCAGAAATTGTTTTTGAAATGTTGAGAAAAATTTGGCTTCTGTAAGGTGGAAGGGGAATATTATATAGAAATGGAAAGTTGTGGATTTCTGGGTTGCTACTGTATATATATTTTTTACACCTCCCCCTTTTCTATATGTTTCTAAGTAGACGAACACAATACTGATGTACAAATAGTTTGGTTGCTTTAGATGAAGAGCACATACTGTAATGGCCCTTTACATTTGTTAAATTTTCCCCTTTACATTCTACAGCTACACCACGTAAGCAACGGCGTGAACGGACAACTTTTACACGTGCACAGCTTGACATTCTAGAAGCACTTTTTGCCAAGACTCGTTATCCTGATATTTTCATGAGAGAGGAGGTTGCTCTGAAAATTAATCTTCCAGAGTCTAGAGTACAGGTACACTTGTATGCTTATGTTTTATGACAAAACGATGCTTCTCTCAGCTACATAATGCAAGTAAAACTAGTTAAAGTACACCACCAGCATGTGTGGTTTTCATGTTTGTTTCAGTAGGCAGCATCAGAACAGATTATGAGTTGTGTAGCTGTTGTGAATTCTTTTTTTACTTTTTATTGTGATTCAAATGAGCTACTGTTAAGATTACAGAATTACTAATGCAGTTGCCTTCCTCTGTCTGGGCAGATCTCAGAAGTCAATAGCTAGTGGGCCATAATGGTTAACAATACTGTTCTTGATCTTTTCCCTCTGTTTCAGGCAAAATGGCAGGTCAGTGTGACACAACTTCCACAATTTTACAAAAAAGGGAGTGTTGAACTCCAGCTATACTCTGTCACATATCGTCTACTCAGAGGCGATCTTTGCTTCACATACAAAGCCATGTCAAACCCAGAGCTGTTGGACTTGCTACACTTAAAGAAATCCCAATCCCTCAGTGCCACATGCTCCAGAGATCTAAACCTTGTCATCACAATAAACAAAACATGCTGGAGGGATAGGTTCCTGATCCAGAGACTCTCCAGACTCTGGAATAGACTGCCCATACATGTCAAGCAGAGCACCACTTTGGCCCTCTTCAAAGGGAACCTTGACAATTGGATGGGAGAAAAGAAATTCACCCCAGGGATCATGTCAGTTGCCCTGCTAGAAAGGGGTCCAGGGAAGTAAATAGTGTGGGAAGAAATAGCCAGGGAATTGTTATGGCTAGGCTTCTACAGGCCCTAGGGCCAATAGCCTAGTACCAACCTATGATTGTATTGTAATGCTCCTGTTTCTGTTTAACAATGAAAAGAAGCTACCATTGCCCATCCACAAGTATTATGCCTTAAACTCTCCATGGATGTAAGCTTTGCGGTTATACACCAAACAGATTCTTCTATTAGTAAAAGTACAGAATGCCATCAACATATGAACACAGGCCTAATAAAATCCATTAGAGGCAGTAACTAATATGATATATGTGCAGCCATACACTTTTAAATGTCTAAATTCATGGTTGTACCAGGTAAGAATGATGTTTTTTTCTGACATCAGCAGTCTGGTTCTACTGTCTGTGTTGTCTATTATTGGAGGGCTTAATTTCTTTAGGTCTGGGAGAATTACACATTTAGGAGTTGTGGTACTGTATAATTCCTCATTACTGGTTCCTTTAAGTAAAGTACATGCCTTTAAGTTTGTTGTGTAGAACTTGACTCCTAACTGTGTTGCTGAGCCTAAAACTATATTGCCTGATGACACAGATTTTGTCTGTTACATGTTACAACCATGAAAAGCCTCTGTTTCACTTCATACAAAATCATGTACTTAATCATGTACTTGTGTTTAACGTACATACATAGATACTTCATTTTGCTTTTTTGTCTGCAACTGACAAATGTGAGTAATCAGATTCCTGTATTACAGGATCATTTTCTCCACTGGCATATAGAAATATATTTTATGGCAGCATTAAAATTTAATACAAATATTCAATGATCAAATTCCTGCAAGCTGCATTAAAGCTTTAGTTTCTTTCTTATTGTCAATCCCTTTCATTAGAAGTTCGTTCTTTCTCCTGTTGTGAAGGAGAGATGTTTAATCACAAGAACCAACATGGTCAGAATTAGTGAGATCATTATTACGGTGAAAATAAGCCTAATTTTCAGAAGGGTAGGGAAACAACTGAAAGTAGACACATCTGGTAAGAGAAAGTAAACCAGCCCTTCTAATTCTACCTTTCACAATAAAAATATAAATATTCTCCTGTATCACTGTTGCAGTATTCCACATAGACTGGATCTCTCACCCAGGCAAGGCCCGACACTCGGCCAGTATGCAAAAGCCTAAAGATCTTTGCATTGTATGTCACATCTAGGTATGTACAGACACAACCATGCAGAACTTTGCCGCCAGTTTGAATGCTATTGTTTGCCATTTGGTCTGAGTGCCATGTTGCTGTACTGAATATTTAGCAACGCCAGATAACTGTCCCATTGGGGTTGTTTTTTTTTACTTTTCTTGGTTCTTGGTCTTTTATTTATTTATTTATTTTTTTTTATCGGTAACTTGAGTTCATGTCATCCAAAAGGGAAAAATGTCAGTGTGAGAGAGAGATTCTCCATAAGGATCATCATGAACAGTGTCTTTTTTGTTTGGGTGCTTCCCACAACCATACCTCTTGTAGTGTCTGTAAGGCATTTGTGCCGAAAACACTCCAAAGCCATTTGTCTTTCCTGACCATTTATCTTGAAAACCAACAGCTTGAACAGTTATTCTAGGGTAACTTGGCAGAATCCTTTAACCCTGAGATACTCTGCTAGGTAAGAAGTCCAGGAAATCTCAGCCAGATTCTTTAGGTGTCCAGTTTCCAATGGGAATCCCCCTTGAAGTAGGTAACAGCTCTGTAGGTCATTTAGCATCTATGTTGGAATCCTCTGTCATGACCTTGATGGAGGCCAGCATGGATCTGTCAACACATCTTTGCAGTTGTCTGCTCTGGAAGTCGAGGGGAAATAGTGGTTGATTATTTTGGAGGATCCTTGAGGGATTCCGCAGATATTCAGGGTGGAAGTTCCAGATTCTCTTATCAAATCTCACCAAAGGTCAGAACCTATGGCATTTGCTAAGCCTGCTGTCCCTTTTAAGAAAAGACAACCTTCTTTCAGTCTCTTCTTCCTGTGATTTGCCATGCCATCCAGGGAGTTTCGTCAGGCTCTGGAATTCATGGTGTCTTCAATTCCAATGCTTCCTCTTGCCAGGCTGCACATGTGGAAGCTTCAGTAGTACCTCAAGTTGGTTTGGCTGCAGCATTGCCACCCTCTGAATTTCAGTGTTCCTCTCCTTCCCTGTCTAAAGAAGAATTTTGAGTGGTGGATTCAACAGTTCTGTCTCAAGCCAGGCCAGCCCATTCAGCCCCCATTCCCTTCTCAAGAGCTGTTCATGGATGCCTCCAACATGGGGTCACCTGAAATTTCAGGGCTTCTGGTCTCCCAATTAGAAGTCAGACCATATCAACATAAAATGGATGAGGGCTCTAATTCTGGCCCTTCAGGCCTTTCACCCAATGTTCTCTCCAGGCCCCTTGAAGATGTACAGAGACCACACTACAGTGATGTGGTCTGTCAACAAGCAGGGGGTCACAAAATCTTCTCTCCTCTACAGGATGCCTCTTCAGACTTGGAATGTCTCTCACCAGGTAGTGTACATTCCTTCAGAGCACAATCTTGTGACAGATTCTCTGAGCAGGTCCAAAACACAGGGTTATGAATGGATTTTTCACAGCGACGTGTTTCTGAACATTGTGCACCAGTGGGCTATTCCTCAGGTAGATCTTTTTACCTCCTCTCTGAATAGGCAGCTTCATGTCTACTGTTCCAGTGCCATGCCATCAAGACAGAAGCCCTTTCTTTTCCTTTGGGAGGGGTGTTTCTTTATGCTTTTCCTCCTATTTTTCCTCCCCTCCTCTTCTCTTCCAAGAGTCCTACAAAAATTCAGCTGGACTGTCAAAAAATCTTTCTAATGACTCCCTTTTGTTTGAGACAGCACTGGTCGACTCTATTAATGCATCTGGCCATGGGGAATCATGACAAACTACCTCACAGGTTGGATTTCCTCACACAGGACAAAGGGGCCTCTCGCCATCTTCACTTGTCCACTCTGCAACTGACACTGTGGGTGATAGGGTTTTGATCTCTTTCAAGCACCTCTTTTCTGATGACATGCTCAGGGTTTTACAGGAGGCAAAGAAACCCTCAACCAGAAAATCTTATGGCCAAATATTTTTGGTCTGGTGTCATGCTTGTAACCAGGACCTCTTTTTCAGTAGGAGTCTCTCTCGTCCTTTCTTATCTGTGTGAGTTGCTCCAATCTGGCCTGGCCTCTTCTTCCCTGAAGGCCCATTTGTCATACATTTCTGCTTATCTCTCCCTTGAATCCTCCTTTGACTTCTCATTTTGAGGTGAAAGAATTTCTTAAAGGCTTCCTGCATATTAGGCTTCCAAAAAAAAAACATATTCCTCATCCTTGGGACCTTTTAATTTTGTTTTGGAAAAATTGACTCGGGATCCTTTTGAGCCTGCAGATTCTCCTTCTTTGCAACATTGTAGCTGGAAGACTGTTTTGTTGCTTGTTCAGGGTTTCTGAGCTCCAGACCCTTATGGCCATTCTGATGTCCCTTCATACTAATCCTCCTTTTTATGCCCAAGGTAGTAAGAGTTGCCCTTGAATCAGTTGGTGCAACTCTGTTCTTTTTTCCCTTCTTCTCAGTCTGCTAGTCACAGGCTCATGCATACCTTGGATTTGCACAGACAGCTCAGGTACTATTTGAATAAAATTAAGATTATTTGTAAGTCTGGTTAGCTTTTTGTTTCCTTTCATCCCAGGTCATTGTGTTTGCCTGTTTCTAAGCAAACCATCTCCTCCTGGATATCTAAAGCCATTTCCTTTTGTTATTATTTTTCATGGCAAATCTGTCTACTTCTGTTAGAACTGTTTTCACTAGGGTTGTTACCTCATCTCTTGCCTTCATCAAGGGGTTGGACACCAAATCCATCCCTGAAGCTGCTGTCTGGTCTTCAGTGCATACCTTTAAGCATTATAAGTTGGATATGGTTTCTAGGGCCAGAGCAGGTTTTGCCGAAACCATTTTATGTGGGGCTGTTGAGGGCTCTTCTCAGCCTTCCACCTCCCATTCTGTTTCTTGTGCTTTTTTACTCTCCATTCTGTTTTGGATACTGTAATAGTGGTATAGAAGGACATAGTACAGTTGTGTAAAATCTTGCCATAACCGTAAATGTCCTTCTCTTCACTATTTGCTCCCTCCCTTCAACCCCCACTTGTTTGCATTGCATTTTTTTCCATCTAGATGTACATGGACTCCTTTGTCCTATGAAGACTGTTCTCTCCTGGGACAATTCAGTTCTGGGTAATTGGGTAGTTGCATCTGTACATCCCTTTTATGCCCTACATTCTGTGTGTTGAGCATATACGGCACATACAAGATCATTAGGCGTTTGTATACTGGCTAATCGTCTGATTGCCTTGGGCAGGAAGAAATCCCTTTTTTGGAAACTGCAACAGTGAAGAGAAGGACATCTATTGTTATGGTAAGATTTTACACAACTGTACTTTCTGAAACATAAGGGTGTATATCTAGAGCCAATATTTTTATTTTAAAGCAAATCTCAAGAATATGATGTTTAACATGCCTCCAAAATATTTGAAGTAGGTATATATAACCAGATGTTTAAAAGGCTTACTTTTCTGATACATGGATAAAACTAGTACCCTTTGCTACTGAATGTGATAGAAACTCTTAGCGACTACACTTAAGATGCTGAAAAGTAACTTTTTAAGAATCGTGGATGGGGGTGGAGTTAGACCAGTACTATAGACATTTCAGTGAAAAAGAATGAACTGCCTATATTCTCTTCAGTAAATTACACAATTTATGCAGCTCCCATGAGCATTTTCCTGTTGAGCTATACCCAATACTTGTAATAATGTTCTATTAAGAAAACTAGCTATTTTGCTGCCAGTAAATATTGTCTGAAATGATGTAGCTTTTTTATTACAGCTAACAGCTGATTTTTGGAGTTTGTTAGTGTTACAAAGTGCTAACCTATGCACACTTGTAAAAAGTTAATCTACAGCTCTTGATTATATACAAAAGTAAACCTCTCCAACAAACAACATGGATTTTACCCCGAATATAGAAATCAGACTGACATTTTCCTCCTCGCAACATTTATTCAAATATGAAATAAGGTTTACTTACAGGTGCCATTTTTCTAGAGGTAAATGAAGTCTTTCATTTTGTTAACTATCCGATTATGGCTTCTCCTCTGAAGTTGCCTCCTGGTTTTCTAATTACCTTAAAAACAGTTCATTCACTAATTCCGTTACTGAAACACGGTGCCAGAGGTGTAGCTGGGCTAAGGCAAAGGGGCCAGTTGCACCAGGAGGAAGGTGTTGGAGGTGCACAGTGCAGACACCAGTCAGTCTACAATGCATTACTGGCATTCAGAAGTGAATGACTGCCGGTACTGTGTTTGTGGTTAGAACTGAAGTGCAGCAGTAACTGTAGCAGCTTCTTGCTATAGTTTCAAAAGAAAGAAGACCTTTATTTTATTTGATTTGATTTCTGAAGTCTGAGGGGAGGACACTTTTGTTTTTAGTTTTTGTTGAGCAGCGGAGTCAGATTGAGTTATGGCATTGTATATCAGAATAGCTAGCTACACCACTGGGTGATGGTGAAGAAGACTCTGTCCTTGGCTCTTTACTCTTTTTTTTTTTCCCTGTCCATAAGCAGTTTGCCTGTGACCTGAAAGCAGAAATGTCATCATGTATACAGACTGTGTTGTTGTCAGTCACAGCTATTAAACTTCATCCTTGCAACATGATTTTGCCATTGTACAGAAAGAGATTTAATCCAATACGTTGATGACTACCAATGCCACTGATTCCACAACCATGGTTTGTGGTACTGCTAGAAAGTTAGCTGTGATAACTAGTCCTGAAATGTGACTCTCCTGTTACACTAATTCCATATGCTAAGGAACACAAAAAGCTAGGTGTAACATTTGATGACACACTGTCCTTTGATAACCATATTAAAAAAAAAAAAGTCTTGCAATAACTGAAAGCTGCCTAGAGAATATCATACTCGCTCATCCCTGAATTAAGAAAATCCACTGTAATTAACATGTTTGTTCACAGAATTGAATATGCTCTCCCTATCTTTGTCCCTGTCTTTACTCATAACATTTCCTTACTTCAGACCCCTGAAAACAAGACTGTTCAATTGATAACCCTTGTCAAACCCGATAAGCATAATTTCCACACAATTTAAAATACTGAGTGGCTTCAGTCCTCTTACTTGACACGCTATTACTTTTACGCTCCTTAAAGAACACTACTGTATCCCACTTGTTGCCGGTCTTCTATTTCATGTCACAGCTCATTCTCCTTAGGGGAGCAATGAACTAAGACTTGCCAGAGCTCAGTTCACTATATTCACTTGTGAAAGATCTTTTGACAAACTCCCTGGTGAGCTAACCAAAACTGATAACACTTTACTAGTCAAAAAAAAAAAAAAAAAAAACAAACAAACAAAAAAAACTAAAAGCTTCCTTGTAGCAAGAATATAAAGTGTTTCAATATAAAGTGTTTCAGAGGTATGGGCTAATTTTATTTCATACTTGATATTTCCATTGTCAAATAATCTACTACAATTAGCTTGCTGATTCACACTTTTCAGAAATGCTTTTATGCATAGGTTTTGCAACATTCAGTATAGCTAACTAGTTGTTGATCTTATCTATAAATTATCTGTGTATCTGTCTGTCATAGCCTTGTGGCCCAGGAAGTGATTGAAAAGAGTTCTGTACCTGTCCCCTCTCCTGATAAACAAACAAATATAAATTGCAGTTCACATGCTAATCTAGCATGAAACATTCCATCATGACATCTAAAGGCTTTATTTTGTTACTAATACAGCTTCATCTGACCTGAATTCTCTTATGCTGAGTTCCCTAATGTAAGACTGATTTATATAAGTTGTCATCTCATGTGTAACACTGACAGAGTTTTATGGAGCTGGTTTGTTTTTCTGGGTTTCTTACAGGAGAACTTTGAATATAGCCCATATTTGCTTTTTGGTGTTTAGCTCAGGTATGGAATGTTGTAGTTGGCATAGGTATGTTTGATAACCATGCAGGTAAGGCTGTAGTATACATTATTTGATACGTGCTTTAGCCATTTTAGGGTTGCAGGACAGAGTCTGTCTTTATGTACTGCAGCATGGTAGATAAAGATTAAACCTTGAGTGCTTAAAGTATTGAAGTTGCCTCTGTAAGATTCTGCATGTAAAGTGTCAATTGCTGGACAGCACAGAGGCAAAGCATACTGTTGGTAAATGTATGAAGGCCAGCCATGTAGCAACTGTAATCAATATACACATAGTATGTGTAAAACAATGTCCCAGAATATTTTAACTGAATTATTGCTATTACATACTGGGGTGCAGAGGAGGTTCCATTGCCCATGGCTACATCCACTACTTTTCAGAATGTACAGTTATATTTAATAAATTATTCTGCATGTTTTAACATGTTGGACATTCAATTAGTGGGGAAAGATTCATATTTAGGGCAAGGGGCACACGCACTACAGAAAATTTGATATATTTTGCCCACTGTATATAATGTAATAGTTTTTACATTGGTAATAAGCGCATATATGTCGGATGTACGCAGAAATGTATCCGCAAATGTTCTAGCAAAACATATATCTAGTGAAGGATCACAACATAATTTTTAAGTTTTGAATTTTACAGATTATTTTTTCAAATAGTGGGGGGTATTCTAAATAAGACAGAAACATTTGAATACAAAATATTTTCGAGCTGTTCACCCTCTAGGACTTAATACTAGTGTGAGCATTAAACCAATTTTAAAAGATAAACCTGGTATTTAGAGTATATATGTTTTAACTTGTTTTATCGATGGACACTTTAAATGTAGTTAATTGATTGTGTGATTTGACTGGCTGCTTAATCTTAAGCCTTGTGTTTTAGATACTGGAGTTTTACTTGAAAGCTTTGTCATTTTATCAGTCATTGAGCATTGGACTTCTTATTTCTTATTTTTTGGTTTGATTTAAAGTGTACTTTGGAGTCTTTTAACTGTGTAGGTGATTTGTTTGGACTGTTTAGTATACGTTCTATGATACCTGCTTTAGCCATTTTAGGGTTGCTGGACAGAGTCTGTCTTGGCATTCATTGAGCACAGGGCAGAGAAGTAATCCTGGATGGAACTAAGTTCATCACAGGGCATGACATTTTTTATGTACTGCAGCATGGTAGATAAAGATTAAACCTTGAGTGCTTAACCTTGAGTGCTTAAAAAGTATTGAAGTTACCTCTGTAAGACAATTTCTGCATGTAAACGTGTAAGTGCTGGACAGCACAGAGGCAAAGCACACTGTTGGTAAATGTATGAAGGCCAACCATGTAGCAACTGTTTGTCTTAATAACCAGTACATGAAGGACAACCATGTAGCAATTGTTTGTCTTAATAACCAGTATACACATAGTGTGTGTAAAACATGTCCCAGAATATTTTAACTGAATTATTGCTATTACATACTGGGATGCAGAGGAGGTTCCATTTCCCGTGGCTACATCCACTACTTTCAGAATGTACAGTTATACTTAATAAATTATTCTGCATGTTTTACACCATCTGTGCAGCTGGTGCATTGTTTTATTGCAGATAAAGCAAATATTACCTTGTACTGTTGATATTAACAGTGTGAAGCCTTGTAGTTTAGAATGTTTGACATCCTTCCTTGGGATTCTTCAAGTTCTCATTGATGTAGAGGGACTGGGAATAGGGAACAGAAAGGTGAATGTCTGCCTGCCTGCCTTCCTATCCATCTATCACTGTCATATGTGACTTTAAGATTGATGTTGGATAACAAAGAACGACTAAAAGGCTTGCAGCAGTCCATTTCCTCGAAAATCATGCTTTTCTTGATGTAGTTAACTTATGTTCATAGGCTAGCTGTCCTTGTGGTCCATTTAAGTCTATCCAATTTCCATCAAATGTGAGAATCAAATCCTGTACCTTGTGTCTCAGAGTTAAACACCCTAACCACTATGCCAACCTTCCCACCGATTATTTAATCTTACTCACAATGTTTTGCTTTTGGCCTGAGTCACAGTATAAGGGCTATAAAGTGCAAGGTGAGAAAGACTGAGGGAGTCCCTCATCTGTTAACGATGACCCCCAAATCTGTGGGACTTGCTGTGCCCGACTCTGTTTCAGTTTAATATTATACATTCTGGCCTTCTTCTTATCATTTTACATCTAACAGTTTAGTTTTTCTGATTTATCTTATTTTCCTACAGAAGCCGTGTGTTACTGTTGTTTAGTTGGGTCCCGAATGATATTTTCAACTGTACTTTGACAAAGAAACAGACATGGGTACAAGTGCATAAATACATCCACTCACCCATGCAGTCACACTCCAAATTTTGAAAATCAAGTAATCTGCATCCTTAAGTTACTGTGCCTATTAGGCCCTTTATTAAGGCCAGTAGTTTCATCATTTTGGATCAATATTGCAAGTATCTGGTTGGTGGTATGCGTCAGTATGCTACATTTTGTACACCATTGCAGTGCATACAAATTGTTCTCTTGGCTCCATCTAGACAGAGTGAAGTAGAAACATCAATCACTGCACCATTGCAAGGCTCCAGATTTAAAAAAAAAATGATATCCTAATGAACATCTGGAACATGTTCTTAGAATGCCCCAGTCAGGGCCATCCTTAGGTAAACTGGTACCCACTGCCAAAAGGCTGTCTGGTGCCACCCTCCATTCTAGCCTGACCTGTTCACAATATCCAGGTTACCTTTTTTCCTTCATTTTTATCAGTTTGTTTTACTCTTCAGTTTTTTTTCCTGCAGTTTTTCAATCATTCAACATGCTCAATCTAAGCAAGACCTGATAATTATAGAGGAAACAACTGCATTAAGCCAGGGGTCTGGTGGTCTCAAGGTCCCCCAGAAGTCGTAAGAGTTGTAGATGCTCTGAGGTGCATTTTAGATTTTTTTTTTTAACAAACTTTTCATCCAAGTGATTGCCTGAATAAAAACCCTGACAAAAGAAAGTTTAGGTAAGAGAAAGTTTAGCAATATTCTTCAACTTTTTTTCTGCATGTTTTCAGCACATTCTGACTGACCAAGACTACACTGTAATAACTGCCACAGAAATAATAATTGTATTAAGCCATGATGTTTGTATATGCTCTGAGATGAACTTTAGAGTTATTTAAACGAGTGCCTGAACGGAAGCTGCAATAAAAAAAAAATACTCTTCATTTTTTCCTGCATCCTTTCAGCACATCCTAACTGACTAAGACCATACTATAATTACAGTGGCTGTAACTCTATTAAGGACTGGGGTCCACTAGACCCCAGAAGCCATGGCATTTCTAGATGCTCTGAGATGCAATTTAGTTTTTTAAACCATCTTTTCATCCAAAGGTAGCCTGAATAAAACCATGATTGAGGAAAGAAATTCAATCTTACTTTCAACTTAGTTAAGCTAGTGGTCTGATATATTCTTGGTACACACACGCTTTGGGATTATAGGTGCTCTGATTTGCATTTCATAGCTTTCCCCCCAACATTTTGATCCAATGATGGCCTGAGCAAATACTATGCATACGGAAAAGAAATTCAGTCTTTTATTTCAAGAATAAATCCAGTTGCATCCAAGTTTTCATGTTTAAAGCTGACCAAACACCAGTTCACAATAATATGAGTAGACAAATGTATACGAGGATACAAATATAATAGCTAGGAATAGTACTTGCTGTCCCAACCCCACCTTAAAATAGGTAGCCACTATCTGTGTACCTCTTCTGATGTTAAAATTGTGATTAAAATGAATAAGGTACAAATATCCACGGTCATATTTCAAGCATGCCTCTTCACCTCCTACGTCCAAAAGACACTCACATTCTGTGTACCGTTCTAATTCAGACTGAGAAAAAACTGAAAAAAAATTGAATAACCCATATTTGCTGTCAGATATACCAGCAGGGTCATTTGCTCTCTTCCAAAAATAGTCACATGTATATGCTCAAAATGTTTTTATATTGAGACAGTGCAGTACTCGCATACAAGCTACAGTGACTCTCTGTGCACCCCACTGATGTTTGAGGAAAGTTAAAGCAGTAATGATCACACTGTCTCCAGCCCAACAATAAAATGAGTAATTCTAGACCCAGCCCAACAATAAAATGAGTAATTCTAGACCCTAGACCCAGCCCAACAATAAAACGAGTAATTCTAGACCCAAGACTAATCTCAGAACTAAGCAGGCACAAGGTAGAGAAAACTAATCCTGGATTTCGTGACCTTTGAGGTTTGGGAGGAATGTCAAAGAAATAATGACAGTGTTGCCAGCCCCACTCACAAGTACAGTGACCTTCTGTGTACACCCATAAGCACGGCTAGTTTTAGACAGGGCAGAGGCGATTACCAAGCCCATATCAGACTCCACTTATACACCCTTCAGAACTTCTGGGGGCTGGTAGACGCCATACATGAAGGTCTGGGTAATCTGTGATACATTTATTCCTTCTTCCTTTATTTAATTGAGAAATGACTGTAAAACTGAGAAAGTGACCAACAGGGCAGTTACTTTCATCCAGACAACCCCCACCAAAAAGCCACTTCTATGTACAATTCAGACATCTGATTGTGATAAAAAGAGGATGACTGTGTAATGTATTTCACTTTACTACCAGGTAACTATTTGCCACCCTTTAAACTATTGCATGTTAATTCCTATAATCCCATTTGTCCTGCAAAGCAAAAATAATAAGCAAGAGGCAGCAGGCAGCTGTCCATTTTATTCCACAAAAGACACCAAAGCAATTATACCTACTATGTCAGTAGATAACAGGTATCCACTTAAGTAGTTTGTTTCTCACAAAAGCACACTAGGCTTTCAAAGCCAGACAGCGAGTGTTTTTAAACTGAGCAAAGTGAAGAGGGTCTGTTTATTTCCAACCAGCAAACCCACCCCCACCTAACAGTTACAAACCCACCCCCACCTAACAGTGATGGCCACAACACCCGATGGCTATGTAACATGATTTCAGCTCCACAGTCAACACAAACAAGTTGCTCACACGCATTAAAGTATTCCAAGTTGTTCCACACAATGTCCAAAATATATGGCTGATCACTGGCAGAGTTACAGTAAAAACCAGTAGGAACACTTTTCACTGCATTATTCCCCTCATTCCAGCTGCACATGTAAATCACAAAGCCAGAAATATTGCCCAATATATCCAGTTGATCACTGCCAGTAGTAGTGTAAAATACAGAAGTAACATTTCTCACTTCACCATTCCCCTCAACCAAAATCAAAAATCGAGAAATATTGTTAGAATTGTTCAGAATATCCAGCAAATCACTGCCAACATTTTAAAAACAGAACATTTATGTCACCTCACCATTCCCCTCATTTCAACTGCCTACAGAAACTACAAAACCAGAAAAATTGTCAAAAATGTCAGGTCGCACTCTGAGCAAAATTAAATGTCAGATCGCACTGCGAGCAAAATTTTTGTAAACAAGCAATTACTAACAATACTTATCTCACTGGCATCACCTGTCATTCCTCTAATTCCTGTGAGGTCTGTACTTGTATGATCTTGCAAGCCACTAACTTAACTTTGAATGTCAAGTCAACTGAAGCACTGCCTCCCCTGGAGCACCTTATGTTCCACAGGCACATTTTCTGCTCATTAGAGGCACTTTAAATATGTATTTATGTATGAAACATTGCTCTAAAAATAAACAGAGAAAGAGTGCTCCTACACTTGGTTTAAAACCACAGAAAGTACTCCATCAGTGGAAGGCTACAGTGCCTTCCACAAACAGCAGCACATACAGGGGCTAAAGGTAGCGGTGTCTCAATCTACGTTTAATGGCAAATACAACACATGGTTGTTTAAACAGGATGATACCCTGGAGTTCATCCATGTCCAGGCCACCTACAGGTCAACTTTTATGACTTATGAAGCTCAGAACTCCAACCAAATACCTGATTCATGGGAGACTTACTGTCTCTAACTCACAGGCACAATGTTTCCTAGACTTCATCAGCACAAATGCCCTGGACCAGATAGTGCACTCTCCAATCAGAGGATCAAACATACTGGACCTAGTAAGTGCCAGCATGGGACGGAGTTACAGTTTCCCCCTTCCCCCATGTCCTTTCTGCAGTGATGAAGTCAGACCACATAGCTGTCTCCTTCAAAATTATCAAATCAACCCAGAAAATGCAACTAAACCCATAACAGGAACAATTTTAAAGCAAACTACATCCTTTTTAAGTGACAGTCAAAATTCATGGCTCCCCCAAACCCCGAGAACTCAGCTACCTGTACAAAGTTACCTTCATGAATCCTGTATAAACATGTAAATGGTTGCAATGAAGCTGCCATACCTACCAGAAGTAAGCTTGGCTCTAATAGAAAAAACAAACCACACTGGTAGAATCCTTATCTTAACAGGTTATATAACCAAAAAAAAAAAAAAAAATCATGACAAAATCAAGAGCAAATCTCGTGGACATGACCTCTCTAATTCAACTAAACAAGAAACTAAGAGGTCTAATAAAATCCAACAAGGCAAATTATGAGGTCAGACTAGCCTCCCAGACTGAGCACAATCACAATTCCTTCTTCAGCTTTGTAAGGAACCTTAAAGGTAATGCCCAGCAGTGTGCAGAACTGGTGGTAAATTGCATAACCTTCACTGACCAGGGTGACAAATCTACTGGCTGATAAATTTACCTCTAACTTAACCTCCCCACTTCCCCCACTACCCGCTGTGAAATCCCTTCTAGCGTATCTCAAAACTATTAACAAGGAGCAGGTCCTGGAGGTGCTCGTTAAGGTAAAAAACACTGCTTATTTGGGCCCCGACAATATTCCTGGTTGTTTCATAAATCGTCTAAAACATGACCTAGCAAGACCACTTGAGGAACTTTTTTTAAGTACAGCCTCAAATTAGGTTACATGCAAGGTGAATGGAGGGACACAACAGTCAGGCCTTTTCACAAAGGTGGACCATCAACTGACTCTGGGAACTACAGACCCATCAGTCTCACAAATCTGATATGCAAAGCCATGGAACAAAATATCATGGAATGATCAACAAGGACATTTTCAGCCTACAGATACTGACTCATCCCAGTGTATATTTGTTAAGAGAAGGTATTGCCTACTTAACCTGGTAGACTTCTTCAGGAGGATCACCTTGGCTATGGATGAGGTGAAAGCAGTGCATACTGCTTACCTTGACCTGGCCAAGGTGTTGAATACCATATTGTTAAGCTTTCAGAACTAGGCATAAATCCCTGCATAACTGAATAGATTGCCAGCTAGCTCACAGATGGGATCCAAGATGTCAGGATCGATGAGACCACCTCAACCAAGAGACCTGTTACCACTGGAGTACCCCAGGGCTCCATGTTGGGCCTGCTCCTGTTTGGCATCTACTTCTTGGTTAATGCCAAAGGCCTCTGGCTCACCAAGTTCATAGAGGACTGTAAATTGTGAGCTGTTATAAATTTCATCAACACCAACATCCTACAAGAGGATCTAACACCATCAAATGATTGGTTCAAAAGCCATGGATTAAAACTCAATGTAAATAAATACATTATAGTGCCGTTTGGGAAATTGTCCACCCAAGCTAATTACTTAATCGCTAGAACACCCCTAAGAGTTGACCCAATATTGGGGATTTGGGAACATATGTAGATAATGATCTGATGTTTGTCCAACATGTATCCAAGATGGTAAGAAAATCATTCTAAGTCACCCAACGCATAAGTAAGAGCATGGCATCCTGGTCCAAGGAAGTTATTGTACCATTCTAGTCTGCCCTTATAAGGCCCATCATTGAGTACAATGCACTGTTTGGCATGCACTTAACCAGGCACACACAGCAGTTAAAAGTGCCATCAAAGGTTCCTCCCCAGGAAAATCCAGGGTATAAATACCTTGTCCTACACAGATCACGTTAAGGTCCTATCTCTGTGGTTAATGATAAACAATCTGTGCCTAGCATATTAGGCATCCTCGGATCCAGCTCTGATTGAGCTCTTCCATATCCACAAAACAAACAGCACCACAAAACAAACAGCACCACAAACACTAGATCAAGGACCTGAACTTTGCTTGCGACATAAAAAGAATATGACAGAGGGACCAATATGTGTCTCAAAGGATCTTAGTCCTATAGAATACGCTCCCCATCTACATGAAGTAGAGTTCATCACTGACCCTATTCAAATGAAACCTTGAACATTGGGTGGAAAATTGCAAATTCATCTCTGGTCTGGCCTCCATGTCTCTGGAAAGAAGTCTTCAGTAAATAAATTAATCCCCAACTAATATACCCCCTACATAACCCTATTTCTTTGCTAACATACCACCATTAAATAGGCAGCTAAGGAACAGTCGTGGCCTACCTGCATTATCTTGCATTTTGTACACAGAACTGTGTGTCTGTCATCCAATTGGACTCTGGTATGATGTGTAATGCACTGATAGACACTATTGCATGTATTTAAATAATTTTACCTAACTTATACAACTGTACCTGTTATACCTCTCAACTGTACAGATTTTTGCCTCTTATATCTTTGATCCGTTTTTCCTAAAATTGTGGTTTTCTGGCAAATTAGTGGTGAATCATTAATTAAAGACTAAAGTTAGAAAATAATGACATATTTGAGTTTCAGACTTCACAGCCTTCAGAAAATTCATGCTGATACAAAACCTGTTATTCTATCAACTTTATTAGTTTGTAAGAGCAATATTTAAAAATTGTCCCTATTTTGGGCCTTTGTCCATATTTCTTGCTTAAGAGTTTGAGAGGTATGGTACCTGTAAACGTTGTATTACTATATAACTCGTGATTCCTTATTCTTTGACATAAAGTAATTGTGCCTTTGTATTTAATATTATTATTTTGTTGAATGTAGCTATTAACCATGTTTTTATAACTGTTCATAGGTTCATAGGTTAGTACTAAGCTAACTGCCCTTGCGAGCCATTTTTAAGCCTAGCCAATTATCCCTTTTAAATGCAAAAGCAGAGATAAATATACCTATCTTGATTGTGGAGGAGTTGAAAATGAAGTACCATATACAGCATTAGCTCCAGAATACCAAGTGAACACAAATATATAGAAAGAAAAACAGAATGCTGTAGTGTCTGAGAGTTTTTAAAATATAACAATCAAGGAAACTCGCTGTGTTTATAACACGCACTGTGTTTATACTTGTATCTGTCAGGGAAGAGTTGGATTTGTTTTTCTTTTTTGTGTATGTTACCCTTTGAAAGGCTAGGAAACAGACCTATCCTCCTATTTAACAACAAGAATGGCACAGAATGAGAGATGCCACAGCAAATGGTTTATAGTAGCTAGGTCCCTCATGACTGAAGATAGTCCTGTGGGTGGATAGCTTATCCTGGTAAGAAGGTACATAATATTTGAATCAGTAGAAGAGGTGGAAGGCATGGCCGAAGGCAGGTAAAGGCTAGGACTGTGATAGTGAGGGTCGCAACTTTGAATGTTGGCAGTATGACTGGTATATGGAGAGAGCTAGCTGATATGATGGGCCGAAGGAAGGTTGGTATATTGTGTGTGCAAGAGACCAGATGGAAGGGGGGGGAGCAAGGCTAGGTGTTTTGGAGGCGGGTTCAAATTGTTTTATTATGGTGTGGATGGGAGGAGAAATGGTGTAGGCATTATACTGAAGGAACAGTATGCTAAGAGTGTTTTGGAGGTGAAAAGAGTGTCGGATAGAGTGATGTTTATGAAGCTGGAAATTGATGGTGTAATGATGAATGTTGTTAGTGCATATGCTCCACAAGTTGGGTGTGCCATGGATGAGAAAGAAACCTTTTGGAGTGAGTTGGATGAAGTGGTGATGACTGTACCCAAGAGTGAGAGACTGGTGATTGGAGCAGATTTCAATGGGCATGTTGGTGAAGGGAACAGAGAGGATGCAGAAGTGATTGGTAGGTATGGTGTTAAGCAAAGGAATGCAGAAGGTCATATGGTAGTGGATTTTGTGAAAAGGATGGACATGGCTGTGTTGAATATGTATTTTAACAAGAGGGAGGAGCATAGGGTGACATACAAGAGTGGAGGAAGATGCACACAGGTGGATTATTATCTTATGTAGAAGGGCCAGTCTGAAAGAGACTGGAGACTGTAAAGTGGTGGCAGGGGAAAGTGTAGTTAGGCAGCATAGGATGGAGATTTGTAGGATGACATTGGTGATCAAGAAGAGGAGGATGAGTGTGAGGGCAGCACCAAGGATCAAATGGTGGAAACTGAAAAATGGTAATTGCGAGGTGATGTTCAGGGAAGAGTTAAGACAGGCACTGGGTGGCAGTGAAGAGTTACCGAATAACTAGGTAACTACAGCAGAGCTAGTAAGAGAAATGGCTAGAAAGGTGCTTGGTGTGACATCTGGAAGGAGGACAAGGAGACCTGGTGGTGGAATGAAGAAGTACAGGAGAGTATACAGAGAAAGAGGTTGGCGAAGAAGAAATGGGATTGTCAGAGAGATGAAGAAAGTAGACGAGTATAAGGAGATGAGATGCATGGCAAAGAGAGAGGTGGCGAAGGCTAAGGCGTATGATGAGTTGTATAAAAGGTTGGACACTAAGGAGGGAGAAAAGGGCCTGTACTGATTGGCTAGACAGAGGGACCAAGCTAGTAAAGATGTGCAGCAGGTTAGGGTGATGAAGGATAATGAGGAAACATACTCACAAGCGAGGAGAGTGTATTGAGCAGATGGAAAGAGTACTTTGAGGGACTGATGAATGAAGAGAATGAGAGGGAGATAAGGTTGAATGATGTGCGGATAGTGAATCGTGAAGTGCAGTGGATTAGTAATGAGGAAGTAAGGATAGCTATGAAGAGGATGAAGAACGGGAAGGCTGTTAGTCCAGATGACATACCTGTGGAAGCATGGAGGTGTTTAGGTGAAATGGCAGTGGAGCTTTTAACTAGATTGTTTAATGAAATCTTGGAAAGTGAGAGGATGCCTGAGGAATGGAGAAAGTGTTTTGATACAGATTTTTAAGAATAAGGGTGATGTGCAGAGCTGTAGTAACTGCAGAGGGATTAAATTGATCAGTCACAGCATGAAGTTATGGGGAAAGAGTAGTGGAAGCTAGGTTAAAAAGGGAGGGGATGATTAGTGATCAGTAGTATGGTTTCATGCCAGGAAAGAGCACTACAGATGTGATGTTTGCGAGTGTTGATGGAGAAGTACAGAGAATGTCCGAAGGAGTTGCATTGTGTCTTTGTGGATTTAGAGAAAGCATATGACAGGGTGCCTAGAGAGGAGTTGTGGTATTGTATGAGGAAGTCGGGAGTGTCAGAGAGGTATGTAAGAGTGGTACAGGATATGTACGAGGGTAGTGTGACAGCGGTGAGGTCTGCGGTGGGAGTGACGGATGTGTTTGAGGTGGGATTACATCAAGGTTCAACGCTGAGCCCTTTCTTATTTGTAATGGTGATGGACAGGTTGACAGATAAGATCAGACGGGAGTCTCTCTGGACTATGATGTTTGCATATGACATTGTGATCTGTAGTGAGAGTAGGGAACAGGTAGAGGAGACCCTGGAGAAGTGAAAATATGCTCTAGAAAGAAGAGGAATGAAGGTCAGCAGGACTAAGACAGAATACACATGTGTGAATGAGAGGGAGGATAGAGGAATGGCGAGGATGCAGGGAGTAGAGGTGGTGAAGGTGGATGAGTTTAAATACTTGGGATCAACAGTTCAGAGTAATGGTGAGTGTGGAAGAGAGGTGAAGAAGAGAGTACAGGCAGGGTGGAGTGGGTGGAGAAGAGTGTCGGGAGTGATTTGTGACAGACGAGGAGTGATTTGTGACAGACGAGTACCAGTAAGAGTGAAAGGGAAGGTCTACAAGAGGGTAGTGAGACCAGCTATGTTATATGGGTTGGAGACAGTGGCATTGACAAAAAGGCAGGAGTCAGAGCTTGACGTGGCAGAGTTGAAGATGTTAAGATTTGCACTGGGTGTGACAAGGATGGACAGGATTAGGAATAAGTATATTAGTGGGTCAGCCCAGGTTGGAAAGTTTGGAGACAAAGTCAGAGAAGCAAGATTACATTGGTTTGGACATGTGCTGAGGAGGGATGCCGAGTATATTGGGAAAAAGATGCTAGGGATGAAACCGCCAGGTAACCGGAAAAGAGGGAGGCCTAAGATGAGGTTTATGGATGTGGTGAGAGGGGGACATGCAGGTGGTTGGTGTGACAGAGCAAGATGCAGAGGACAGGAAGACATTGAAGCAGTTGATCTGCTGTGGCAACCCCTGATGGGAGCAGCTGGAAGAAGAAGAAGAAGAGTGTACATCTGATTTTATAAAAAAAGTCCTTAAAATAAGGGTGGTGTGGGAGCACCCACTGCAACTGTGGTTCAACTGACGATACCCTATTTTTTGTAAAATGCATTTACTGCCATGGCCTGTTTACATTGTTTACAGAGAAAGACAGTTTGTGTACATATAGCCCCATGTGGGTGATGCAGTGCTGCAGTGGTTAGCGTTTGTCACCTCACAGCAAGAGGTTCTCGAGTTCAATTTTCGGTTGGGGTGCCTTCTGTGCAGAGTCTGCACGTCCTCCCTGTGATTGTGTGGATTTCCTCCTGGTGCTCTGGTTTCCTCCCACATTCTAAAGACATGTATCTGGAGCATTTCTCCATGGGTCTCTGCTGAAAATGGGCTCTGTCCCATTTGGACTTTACAAGTAAACAAATGTTGGATAAATAAATAAATGTGGTAAAGATTAAGGATGGTTAAATTAATGGCATGTTTAGCACCTTTGTTAGTGACACATGAACTGGTCTGTATTTAACTAAATCATCTTCTTTTCCAGATGGTTTGAATGCATTGTTATGGTGAAGGTAGACCGGTACTTTCCTTGCTCATTGGTTAAAATTAACCCACTCAACAGTGATGCAGCAAGTCTGTTAAACTACATTGTGACAAAATTTGGCATCAATTTTCTTTTACTCGGGAGTTTCTCAGGATCATCCATCCTCTTCTGATCAGTACTTGTTTGGTGTGCTCTCAGTGAATATCTCAAGTCTTATCACCAGGATTCTGTGAGTGCTATTAGTGAAACCTTGGCATCACCACTGTGCTGTAGCACCTTTCAGGAAGTAGGGAGAATAAGACCTGCTCATAGCATTAATCCTAAACTCTTTGTGTAAGTGGGTTTGGATCAGAAAATGATCAGCCCATTTCATAAAATGGAGACTCACCACCCAAGTGGTGTAAGAAACAGGTTTTAATTAGAGTCGAGAGGTGATTGCTTACCTGCAGTATTGACTGAGTAAAATGATGTGAAATCCTTAAAGCCTGCTGCAAGAAAACACAGCACTGTCAGTCATACCTGGTTCGGTTTTATCGGTTTTGTGTCTCTTCCAGGTAGTTGTGATGTGTCAGTTAGATTTCAGAATGTATAAGGCCTTGCATTTGGTACAATTTTAATGTTTACAGGACAATCTGAAGCACAGAAAGGCAACATAAAACAAATGAGAGCAACATGTTTTTTTTTTTTCTTACCGTGAACTGCAGCCATAGTTGATAGTGACAGAATATAAAATGACATTATACTTAAAAGACAAGGTAGAGAATGGAATAACATTTATACCTGGTATTATGAAGTAGAGGCTAAACATAAAATAGGGTTAGAAGGCAGAGCATGCCAAAGAATTTAATTTTGAGTGACCACAGATGGTACCTTACAGCATTAAAAAGGGAAGCTGAAATGTAAAATGTCATTTTCCATTGAGAACTGAAACTGATAAAGGAGTGAATAGAAGTGAAAAGTGAGAGAAACTGATTAAGACTTCTGAAGACATGAACAGTTAATACTTGACCATTTGAGTTGTCCTTGGTTAATAAATGTCTGCTTTTCAATTTATCTTGAATTAGAATGTTTGGTTCACCTGTGCCTACTTCACAACCACATCCCTACTTCATCCTAAGTTTCCTTCTGTAGTCATGGAGGGGGATGGGAGGATAGATAATCTTCAGATAAGGTTAAACTAATCTCCATAAGAGAAAGAGAGAGGTTGAATTTTAGTTTAATTTAGCATTTTATTTTGACATTTCTAATTTTTTTACCAAGTTGTTTTGTGGACTTTGTATGCTTATAAAATGCTAAGTACATGTTCTGAGATGGGAAGAACATTAGTTAACAAATACCCAAGTATAACTGAATTGGTATTAAGGAGGGGATCCATTTGGGTGCCTGATATATAGATCCTATGAGATGGCTACCTGTCCTGCACCCCAAACAAATACAGAGTCTCCCTCTCCCTCTCCCTGTCTCTCATTGGAAGGTTGTGCTGCTCTGCTGAACTCCTGTACCTTACACAGACCCTGAGAAAGTAATAGAATTTGCACTACATAACAATGCACGTGCCCACTGAAAATGTTTGCTTTTCTTCCTTTACTCCATTGCTGCTTATTCTCCAAAGGTTAATGTTGGTAATTGAATGGAACTTCCATATGGGACAACATCTGTAATACCGAAGAACATATAGAAACCCCATAGCATGCATCAGCTTTGTGAAAGAAAAATAAACGTTTTTATCAGTAACAGCAGGCTGTGAGAGATGACCAAAGCAATCCATTCTTAAAGTACATGAAGGCAATGTGACTAAAATAATCAAGTCAAATGGAGCTGAGTAAAAAATGGACTTTGTTTGCCTGGCTATGTCTGTATAATCAATGAATCTGAAATTAATTTTAGACAGAAATGCACACTCATGCACGCACATGTACTTTCTCTCTGTCAGACCATGGTTAATGTGCTCCATAAATATGCTATAAATACACAATACATCCGTTCCTTGGCAAAGGGGGGGGGCAGCTTCTGATCCAGTCATTGATTCTTTGCATGAATGATATTGAAAGAATTGGGGGAAATTTCACAAAGGAAAATATTTTGCCAAGTAATAGCTGACATTTGGTTATATTTACAGCAAATAGCTTGCTGATACAGTTTGCCTGACTGATTTTTCTTCAGACAATGGCAGCTACTTTTTGAGAATAGATTTTATTTGGAGTGGGACATCACCTATATAATCTGGAAGGCTGAATCAACTCCCTGGGAAAAATATATGATGTTTTGCATAACCCCCTCCATGATATGACACTGACTTGAAAGTATGCAAGTACATGTGTATTGGTGTGTGTGTTCTGTCCACTGAATTTACATGATTTCCTCGCACCCATCAGATGTTGTAAATGAACAACAGGATTGACATACATACAACAAGTCAGCCTAATCAGTGTTTAATGAGATTTGTTTTCTCACTGTTTTTTTTTTAATTTTCTATTCACGTCTAGTGAAATGTTTTTTACCCCAATAAAGAATTGTCTATTACATGATGGTACAGAATATGCTACAAATTCCATTTCATATATCATTTACATCATCATAAAAAAAAAAGGAAAAGCTGGATTGAAGCCAAGATCATTTACTTGTCATCTCTGAAAATCTAGAAGTTTTGAAAGTGAATATACAGTTAGATAAAAATTAATTTACTTTTTTGCTCTCTTAAATAGGTCTGGTTCAAGAACCGAAGAGCTAAATGCCGTCAGCAGCAACAGCAAAGCAATGGACAGACCAAGCCACGGCCAACCAAAAAGAAAAGTTCGCCTGCCAGAGAGACAAATTCAGAGACTAGCACCAATGGTCAGTACAGTCCTCCATCTGTAGGCACATCAGTGACTCCTAGCTCTTCTACAAGTGCCACTGTTTCTATATGGAGTCCTGCTTCAATATCTCCAATTCCTGACCCCCTGTCTTCTACAAATCCTTGTATGCAAAGATCAGCAGCCTACCCAATGACCTACAGCCAAGCCCCTGGTTACAGCCAGAGCTATGGAGGGTCCACATCATTCTTCAGTGGCCTAGATTGCAGTTCCTACCTCTCCCCAATGCATTCTCAGTTATCTGCTCCTGGTGCTGCCCTTAGCCCTATCTCTACCCCAACAATGGGCAGCCATCTCAGCCAATCTCCAGCCTCTCTGTCCACACAAGGGTACAGCACAGCAGGTCTGGGATTCAGCCCTGTAGATTGCCTAGACTATAAGGACCAAACTGGTTCTTGGAAACTCAATTTCAGTGCAGCTGACTGTTTGGATTACAAAGATCAAAACTCTTGGAAGTTTCAAGTTTTGTAGAGGTGAACTGAGGATATGAATGGATGGTTCACACCCTGATGTTCAGACTCCTAAGACTGTTTGGAAATTACAACTTTCATTTCTAAAGTGGAGTGAAGGAGTTTCAGCTACTATGTACAATGGTTATCAGAGAACATGTCTGAGTGACTCCTAAATATACCTTGAATGTCCCCATGAAGAATGGATACCGTTTTCTACAAAGCTTGGGGTGAATAAGTATATGTGCAAGTCAAACTTCTTCCCACTAAGAACAAATTGTGTTCATAAAACAGCCAACCACTTTTAGTATTATTAACTTTTTTTATTACTTATTTAACCTTAGATTCCACTCTGTTCTACAGATCTAGCAACAAAACAAATAATTCCAGTAATTTCTGTTACAGCTCAGACTAAGTAAGTTACATAATGTACTCCTAGTGTTTGTAGTGTCTGTCTCTGAAAATATGTCAGGGTCTAGCCCTTGATTAGACAAATTTTTAATCATCAATCTCCTGACATAGTTTGACATTGGAGTTCTTGCTGAAGTTTCATGGTTTTGTATCTTAAAAAGAAAAAAACAATAAATGACTGCACAGAATCAGTTAACTTATGTATTATTTTCCAAAACATATAACATTCGGGGAAATGTAGCTTCCATTAAGACAGTACTAAATGTCTACCATAAGAGTGTCCGTATTTGTTTGTTTAGAATGCAGTTAAAACGTTTTTTTTTTTTTTTTTTTTTCTTGTTCCAGTTGTCATGCACACTGAAAGATATACTTGAAATTCAGTATAAGCAATAATGAAGGTGAAGATCTCTTGCTAATATATTGATAATCTGAAACTTGGATGGATGGTGAAGCATGCATTAGAGTATGTAATATATTGTTTATTATCAGCTATTGACTGCAGAGTTGGTTATTTATACTACACTTTGATAAATTGGCTGTATTTGTGTGGTGTGTGTGTGTGTGTGTGTGTGTGCGTGTGTGTGTGTATTTTAATTTTGGTATTCTTTTCTAGAATATTTGTCTTGCATATTTAAAAATGACACACGCAGGTCATGGTTCCTCACACATCAGTAACTGTCGTCGTGGCATAACAATTTCTGATATGTATTCATTCGGTACATGAAAGCTGTCATTGGAAAATGCACAAAAGGCTTACTTTTACCCTTGTAAATTGCTTACTCTTGAGGTCTTTGAAGAGGTAGCAGCAGCCTGAAAGATGTATATACATATTCAGACCTTACTATTCTGTGACTTCCAAAGCAGACAGTGTGGGAATCTAACTCTTTGGATACATTTTGGCTTATTTCAGAGACTTGCAGAAAGAACTGGCATCTGAGGTAACTGTTTGTGCACTTAGTCATTCCCACAGTCTGATATTTTTATTTTCATTTTAAGCATCATTTGAGACTTGATGATTTATGCGCATCACTTCAGATTGTGATCTGCAGTGTTTGGAGGAGGGGACAAAGGCTGATTCACTCAATAGTTTTTAATACCAAATTCAACAAATTTTCTACATCTTTGGTATATTTCTTTGTTTTTGTATTGGTTAGGAATTTAGTTTTTAGCTGACTAGGTCTGAGAAACTCAAGATGAAGACTGCCATTTTTGTATTTTGCTCATTTGGGAATTGGGGAGATTTGAGTCTGAATCAATAAACTAGTTAATTTTTGCTAGACTCGTAAGGATCACAAGTTGAAAATGTCTAAATTTGAGAACATTTGTGAGCTTACTTTGGATTTAGACCACTGTTTTAAGTGTAGTATGTTTTCTCAAATGGAAGAATCCATTTTTGAGGTGGAAGTTAGCAAAAGTTTGGGTCCATTAAGAGTTCTGTTGAGGAAGCAGAAAGTCTTCTCTACCTCCTGAGTATGCTGCTGGTAGTATATTCTTCTTCCTTAAACAAGAACATTGCATCTTCGAATATGTCCAAATTATTACAAACAGTGGTTGACCTGGGGAAAAAAAATCACTTGTTATGACTTTGAATAGAGCATGTAATGCACTGTGCCATGTTTTTTCTGTATAATGTTGATGGTGCCAATGGCTGGGAACTACTGTCTTACAATGGAGTGGGTGTAGTGTGCTACTTCTCATAACATTGTAGAGATCAGTTAGTAGTAGGGCAAAACACAAGCTTGGGGGGGGGGTTAAGATTTCTACTACAAAACTCCAGGTATGCAAATACCTAACCTCTGCTCACTGTCTGAGTGGAGCTTTTACTGCCACCCCGATCTCTTTGTGAATCTTCTCTGGCTAATTCAGCTGTTTCCTAGCTTGCAAAAATGTACTTGTGTGCAAGTGAGTACATATACATACATTTTATATATTTATATATATATATATATATATATATATATATATATATATATATATATATATATATAATGTATGTATGTGTACACACAGATTGTATACCCTTGCTCTTGTAGCCTAGATCATATCAGAAAGATCAGTTCACTTATCTAACAAAAATATTTGTATGACAGCAGATTTGGTGAAGGCAACAAGTCATAGGCAACATGATATTTTTTCCAAAAATTACTCGCATGCTCTATGTTTTTTATGTGTCCCTGAGCAGGCCAACATCTGAGAAAGAGATTTCTGGTCCTTAGTGTGTTTTACCCAATTAATATTTATTTTTTGAGTCTCTAAAGGATGTTAAAAGGCATGTGCATTTGCATGCAAACTTTGTTTTATTGTAGATTTTTTAATTCTTTTAAATTTATCATTGCTTTTTTAAAGTTTATAGGACTCCTAGACAAGTACTGGTCAATCAGTCTGTCTAGCGAATAATCCATATTCAAAAGTTCCCTCCGGCAGGCAAGATAAAATTGGCAGAATTTGAGGATACTCTGCTTGATATGCAGGGTTAGTGTGTTCCAGAGGTAGGGAATGCATTGGAGTTTAGTCTGTTATGCTAATGTGAATTATTTATTTGTTACTGTAGGTTTAGTTCTTTTAACTGGGAATTTGGGGAACCATTTGTTTTACGAAGGAATAGGAAGAAAATGGGGGTGGAATCTTTTTCATGGCTCAAAAGGCTCTAATCAACTAGAATGTGTTTTTTTGTGAGGTGGGAAGAAACAAGAACCTCTACAGACATGAAGAAGGGAGATGAAGACCAATAGTTGAGAATAGATGAAGACCAATAGTCGGGAATGCTCAAGTTCTAATTGTATACAACTTTATCATAGAATCACAGGATTACAGGAGATTATTAGGCTACCATCCCGGAGGTCATTTTAAGCCTAGCAAGCCTTTGCCAAGTTGAGGTATGCTGTGTGCACAGATTGTTCTCATCAGGTCTATATTATATCATTGAATGCTTAAAAAAACGAACAATGAATAATCGACCCCATGTAAATGAAAGTTTACAATCTCAAAAGCTCAGAACAGCAACCCCCCCCCCTCCAAGTGAAAAAAAATCACTGTTCCAAAAAAAAAAATTGAAAGAATACATAAAGTGGGGGCCTGTGCCCACACACCCCCTACTTAAATATACCAACTCCGAGATCGCACTACAGTGCCGAAAATGGCAAAGTAATGGAGCGGCCCAACAAATTCTTTCCCCGGGAAAGAATTTGCTTAAAAGCCGCTTCGCTATTTTGCCTTTTCATTGTTTTAAGTTCAAACGTCTTCAGTTATCTAATAGGAACCCTTCTCATTGATGGCCCTGTTCACACTTTCAAAGAAATCCACCAGATTTAACAAGCAGGATATGCTCTTCACAAAGTTGAATTGAGTAGGATCCAGGGTTTGGGAGATCACCTATGTCTTTATTTATGAGGTCCATAATAATATGGTCCATGGCCTTACAGATGAGGCTGGTCAGGCTTATGTGTATGAAATTCCCGGGTCTGTTGCTAGACCACCTTTGTGGAAGGGAATAACTGTAGCTGTTCTCCATTCCACGGGAGCAAATCCTGTGGTAAGGTTATGATTGAAAAGGGTAGTTAGTGGTGATGCTAGTTTATGTTTTAGCCTGTTTAGAAGACAGCCTGCAATGTCATCTGGTTCCATAGAGGCTGTGTTCTTTGCCTTGGACACGGCTTTGAGAACCTGTTCTTCAGATACACAAGGTGGGGGGGGGGGTTGGGGGAAGGTTTGTTGGGTTTACATGGGTTTGGTTGTACGGCCAATTGTCGAACAGGATGTTCTTCGAACTTATATGTCGAAGATTTAAATGTCGAATGGTCGGAATGTCATATAAAATTCGATATTTCCGACCACTCTACCACCTAAACAAGCACTACCATGGGTCAAAAGGGGGGGATGTTTGGTGTTTCGACATAATTACGTTCACAATTATGCCAAACTGGTGTTCTGCAGTTGAACATGTTGTGTTCGACAATTGGCCGTACAACCAAATCCATGCATACTGGTTTGTTTTAAGATAGGAAGGGATAAGGGAGTGAAGTTTTCAGCAAACCTGTTAGCAGGTTCGCTATGTCTGTGGAGTCAGTGTGTGTGATAACGTTGACCACCAGTCTGCACATGCTTGGGTCCTACCCTTTAGGTTACATATGTAGCTGTAAAAGGCCTTATGGTTATCCTTGGCAATACTTGCTAGGTTTCTCTCAAAGGAGCTCTTGGAGGATTTGACAAGTTGTCTTATTTGCCTGTTAAGGCTGAGGAGGGTGCTTTTCCATTGTTGGGGCTTTGCAGGGTGCTTTTCCATTGTTGGGGCCTTTCATTTGTTTTCTTGGACAGCAAGTGTTTTGCATTGAGTTTGTTGATGCTGTAAATCCACCATGGTAGCTTGATTTTACTTGGGGCTCTGGATTTGATTCTGTTTGGTACAGCGGAGTTTATATACTTATGCAAGTGGTTGTACTGTGCATTAGTGTAAGCTTTGGCATAATTACTAATGACTATCTTTAGTCGTTACATGGTATGCACTTTCCTTCTTTACCATGTTTTTTTTAATTCTGCAGAGTTCTGTATCAAGGCTAGCTCATTCCTGTAGTTTTCTAGTTTTAATTAAAAAAATAAAAAACATTCAAATGCTGCATTTTATAATGTTGCTCTGTGACATAGAAGGTATTGCACAACACAGGTATATTGGCAGAGTAGGTTTGTGTCTTGCAACAAAAGCTGATTTAAGGATGGAAACAGCAGGGTAAACTGTAAACTTTACATTTTCTAGTCTCTTCATTGTTCCTATAAATTTGAAAGAATCACTCCTTACTTTGCTTAAATAGCATTCATGGGCAGAAAGGACCATTGACTGAGGCTAGCTCTGCTGCTGTTTTTTTTTTTTTTTTTAATAAGTAGAGCCTTATTATCTGATCTAATCAAACATCTCTAGCCTTCAAAAGATAACGTAGTAAGCTGTAGTGTCAATGTCACAAGTGATTAGAGAGTAACTGACTGTGGAAAGTGGCTGTTTATATGATAATTTTTTCACTGGCAAATATGAAATAGCACAGTTGTACAGGAGTGTGGGTGAAAGTTTCCTTCCAGATTGTAGTCCCCCCCATCCCATACACAGTATATTGCTTTTTGCTTCTATATATCATAACTTTTCAAGATCTGGTTATATTGTTCAGCCTGCAAGTAAGAAAGACATTTATCAAACTGACTGCAGTGGGCTTGACTAAGTGATCATAACCATGGTAATGTTGTTGAGGTTAAAAAAAAGTACAGACTGATCCTTGGAATGTGCTTGTCTATGCCCTTGTAACCTGCTTTTTGAGAATAATTTGTACTGTTCCCATGTAAACAAATGTGTGGTATGATCTTTTCTATTAAAAGAAAGTTCTGTTGTGAAATTATTTGATGCTGTTGTATTACCTAATTTGTTTTAACACAGACAACAGTTCTCTAAATCCATAACCCCAACTTCAGATTATGTATTGACATTGTAAGTTTAACTGTTTTTTTTTTACATGTTGTTATTTTCCACAACATTCATATTGGCACATAACAAGTATGCTAAAAGCAATACTACATTTAACGCACAGCTTAAGTAAATGTGAATTTAGCTTTTTTGCAACCTGAAGTCAGGCATACAAAGATGACTGTATATATTTTAGTGACATCACGGTATATGGATGACTGTGAAAATTGTATTGTGGTATTTACAAATCTGCATGCATATTCATGCTCTCAAGATTTGTACAGTCGTACTAAACTGCCATTTTTTTCTACATACCTCTATATACATTATATAAACTGTTTTATAACTCGGAATATAAAATGCTAATGAACATTTTAAAAAATGGTTGTGCTTGTCTGTTAATGACTTTCCTAAAGTGTTTACTGTGGGCATTTTTGATCCACTAATGCATATGCTACTTGATCTGGTCTTTTGCTTATAAAATAATTTCTATTTGGATCAGGATTTAATTTTAGTAAAGGATAGACAATTGTTTGTATGAAAGGTACTTTTGTGCACTAAAATACTGAGCAACTATATTTTGTAACTATTATAGATAACTGTATAATGTGTTGTGATATAGAGAGGAATTTCCAGTAAAATATTTTGATGACTATTTATTATTTGACTGTGCAAGCCCATTTGCTATACAGCTCAAAATCATTGACAAAAAAAAAATAACTTTTGGAAAAATAAATAGTTTTGAAAATATGTGTTCTGTGTTTTTGGTATCTGACAAAAAAAGGAAAATGTGAGTGGGTCTACCTTTTAACCACACATAATACAACACAGTAATGTGTCGCCTGGAACTAATAAGCTTCTTTAAAATGTTACAGAGGCACAATAGTTACGGAATGCTTGCGCATGTCATTGCCCCCAGTATTGCTATGAATGAAAAAATAAATGAATTTAATATAAACCATTTGATATCCAAAGCTGAAAGTTGCTGGTACCCTCACTGAGCATAAAAGTAGGGTAGTACAGGGTTCCTCATCTTCAGCATTTATTTTGCAGACATCCAAGCAAATATGCCAGAAGTGTGGTTGACTGACAGCAAGCTGAGTACTATTTTACATGGTCTTCCATTGATACTAATTGGCTCCTGCAAGGGTTTGAATATGCACACACTGTTTTTACCTCATATGTTATAAATGGTACTCTGTTTCAGACAAAGGTTGTCATAAGAGGGTTATGTGGACATTTTGGTCTTATTTGATAATCACAGTCCCAAATAGCCAGAAAGTTCTTCTACCTGGTCTAGTTAATTCTCTTATTTATCAGAGCCACCAACAAATCCAGCACTCCCTTTGGCATGTACAAATCAAGCATACTGCTCAGTTTGAAAGTCCTCAAAGATTTCTAAGCAAGACACAAGGAGTGGAGGTGAACTGAGGATATGAATGGATGGTTCACACCCTGATGTTCAGACTCCTAAGACTGTTTGGAAATTACAACTTTCATTTCTAAAGTGGAGTGAAGGAGTTTCAGCTACTATGTACAATGGTTATCAGAGAACATGTCTGAGTGACTCCTAAATATACCTTGAATGTCCCCATGAAGAATGGATACCGTTTTCTACAAAGCTTGGGGTGAATAAGTATATGTGCAAGTCAAACTTCTTCCCACTAAGAACAAATTGTGTTCATAAAACAGCCAACCACTTTTAGTATTATTAACTTTTTTTATTACTTATTTAACCTTAGATTCCACTCTGTTCTACAGATCTAGCAACAAAACAAATAATTCCAGTAATTTCTGTTACAGCTCAGACTAAGTAAGTTACATAATGTACTCCTAGTGTTTGTAGTGTCTGTCTCTGAAAATATGTCAGGGTCTAGCCCTTGATTAGACAAATTTTTAATCATCAATCTCCTGACATAGTTTGACATTGGAGTTCTTGCTGAAGTTTCATGGTTTTGTATCTTAAAAAGAAAAAAACAATAAATGACTGCACAGAATCAGTTAACTTATGTATTATTTTCCAAAACATATAACATTCGGGGAAATGTAGCTTCCATTAAGACAGTACTAAATGTCTACCATAAGAGTATCCGTATTTGTTTGTTTAGAATGCAGTTAAAAAGTTTTTTTTTTTTTTTTTTTTTTTCTTGTTCCAGTTGTCATGCACACTGAAAGATATACTTGAAATTCAGTATAAGCAATAATGAAGGTGAAGATCTCTTGCTAATATATTGATAATCTGAAACTTGGATGGATGGTGAAGCATGCATTAGAGTATGTAATATATTGTTTATTATCAGCTATTGACTGCAGAGTTGGTTATTTATACTACACTTTGATAAATTGGCTGTATTTGTGTGGTGTGTGTGTGTGTGTGTGTGTGTGCGTGTGTGTGTGTATTTTAATTTTGGTATTCTTTTCTAGAATATTTGTCTTGCATATTTAAAAATGACACACGAGGTCATGGTTCCTCACACATCAGTAACTGTCGCCGTGGGATAACAATTTCTGATATGTATTCATTCGGTACATGAAAGCTGTCATTGGAAAATGCACAAAAGGCTTACTTTTACCCTTGTAAATTGCTTACTCTTGAGGTCTTTGAAGAGGTAGCAGCAGCCTGAAAGATGTATATACATATTCAGACCTTACTATTCTGTGACTTCCAAAGCAGACAGTGTGGGAATCTAACTCTTTGGATACATTTTGGCTTATTTCAGAGACTTGCAGAAAGAACTGGCATCTGAGGTAACTGTTTGTGCACTTAGTCATTCCCACAGTCTGATATTTTTATTTTCATTTTAAGCATCATTTGAGACTTGATGATTTGTACGCATCACTTCAGATTGTGATCTGCAGTGTTTGGAGGAGGGGACAAAGGCTGATTCACTCAATAGTTTTTAATACCAAATTCAACAAATTTTCTACATCTTTGGTATATTTCTTTGTTTTTGTATTGGTTAGGAATTTAGTTTTTAGCTGACTAGGTCTGAGAAACTCAAGATGAAGACTGCCATTTTTGTATTTTGCTCATTTGGGAATTGGGGAGATTTGAGTCTGAATCAATAAACTAGTTAATTTTTGCTAGACTCGTAAGGATCACAAGTTGAAAATGTCTAAATTTGAGAACATTTGTGAGCTTACTTTCGATTTAGACCACTGTTTTAAGTGTAGTATGTTTTCTCAAATGGAAGAATCCATTTTTGAGGTGGAAGTTAGCAAAAGTTTGGGTCCATTAAGAGTTCTGTTGAGGAAGCAGAAAGTCTTCTCTACCTCCTGAGTATGCTGCTGGTAGTATATTCTTCTTCCTTAAACAAGAACATTGCATCTTCGAATATGTCCAAATTATTACAAACAGTGGTTGACCTGGGGAAAAAAAATCACTTGTTATGACTTTGAATAGAGCATGTAATGCACTGTGCCATGTTTTTTCTGTATAATGTTGATGGTGCCAATGGCTGGGAACTACTGTCTTACAATGGAGTGGGTGTAGTGTGCTACTTCTCATAACATTGTAGAGATCAGTTAGTAGTAGGGCAAAACACAAGCTTGGGGTTAAGATTTCTACTACAAAACTCCAGGTATGCAAATACCTAACCTCTGCTCACTGTCTGAGTGGAGCTTTTACTGCCACCCCGATCTCTTTGTGAATCTTCTCTGGCTAATTCAGCTGTTTCCTAGCTTGCAAAAATGTACTTGTGTGCAAGTGAGTACATATACATACATTTTATATATTTATATATATATATATATATATATATATATATATATATATATATATATATATATGTACACACAGATTGTATATACCCTTGCTCTTGTAGCCTAGATCATATCAGAAAGATCAGTTCACTTATCTAACAAAAATATTTGTATGACAGCAGATTTGGTGAAGGCAACAAGTCATAGGCAACATGATATTTTTTCCAAAAATTACTCGCATGCTCTATGTTTTTTATGTGTCCCTGAGCAGGCCAACATCTGAGAAAGAGATTTCTGGTCCTTAGTGTGTTTTACCCAATTAATATTTATTTTTTGAGTCTCTAAAGGATGTTAAAAGGCATGTGCATTTGCATGCAAACTTTGTTTTATTGTAGATTTTTTAATTCTTTTAAATTTATCATTGCTTTTTTAAAGTTTATAGGACTCCTAGACAAGTACTGGTCAATCAGTCTGTCTAGCGAATAATCCATATTCAAAAGTTCCCTCCGGCAGGCAAGATAAAATTGGCAGAATTTGAGGATACTCTGCTTGATATGCAGGGTTAGTGTGTTCCAGAGGTAGGGAATGCATTGGAGTTTAGTCTGTTATGCTAATGTGAATTATTTATTTGTTACTGTAGGTTTAGTTCTTTTAACTGGGAATTTGGGGAACCATTTGTTTTACGAAGGAATAGGAAGAAAATGGGGGTGGAATCTTTTTCATGGCTCAAAAGGCTCTAATCAACTAGAATGTGTTTTTTTTTTTTTTTTTTTTTTTTGTGAGGTGGGAAGAAACAAGAACCTCTACAGACATGAAGAAGGGAGATGAAGACCAATAGTTGAGAATAGATGAAGACCAATAGTCGGGAATGCTCAAGTTCTAATTGTATACAACTTTATCATAGGATCACAGGATTACAGGAGATTATTAGGCTACCATCCCGGAGGTCATTTTAAGCCTAGCAAGCCTTTGCCAAGTTGAGGTATGCTGTGTGCACAGATTGTTCTCATCAGGTCTATATTATATCATTGAATGCTTAAAAAAACGAACAATGAATAATCGACCCCATGTAAATGAAAGTTTACAATCTCAAAAGCTCAGAACAGCAACCCCCCCCCTCCAAGTGAAAAAAAATCACTGTTCCAAAAAAAAAAATTGAAAGAATACATAAAGTGGGGGCCTGTGCCCACACACCCCCTACTTAAATATACCAACTCCGAGATCGCACTACAGTGCCGAAAATGGCAAAGTAATGGAAGCGGCCAAGCAAATTCTTTCCCTGGGAAAGAATTTGCTTAAAAGCCGCTTCGCTATTTTGCCTTTTCATTGTTTTAAGTTCAAACGTCTTCAGTTATCTAATAGGAACCCTTCTCATTGATGGCCCTGTTCACACTTTCAAAGAAATCCACCAGATTTAACAAGCAGGATATGCTCTTCACAAAGTTGAATTGAGTAGGATCCAGGGTTTGGGAGATCACCTATGTCTTTATTTATGAGGTCCATAATAATATGGTCCATGGCCTTACAGATGAGGCTGGTCAGGCTTATGTGTATGAAATTCCCCGGGTCTGTTGCTAGACCACCTTTGTGGAAGGGAATAACTGTAGCTGTTCTCCATTCCACGGGAGCAAATCCTGTGGTAAGGTTATGATTGAAAAGGGTAGTTAGTGGTGATGCTAGTTTATGTTTTAGCCTGTTTAGAAGACAGCCTGCAATGTCATCTGGTTCCATAGAGGCTGTGTTCTTTGCCTTGGACACGGCTTTGAGAACCTGTTCTTCAGATACACAAGGTGGGGGGGGGGGTTGGGGGAAGGTTTGTTGGGTTTACATGGGTTTGGTTGTATGGCCAATTGTCGAACAGGATGTTCTTCGAACTTATATGTCGAAGATTTAAATGTCGAATGGTCGGAATGTCATATAAAATTCGATATTTCCGACCACTCTACCACCTAAACAAGCACTACCATGGGTCAAAAGGGGGGGGTGTTTGGTGTTTCGACATAATTACGTTCACAATTATGCCAAACTGGTGTTCTGCAGTTGAACATGTTGTGTTCGACAATTGGCCGTACAACCAAATCCATGCATACTGGTTTGTTTTAAGATAGGAAGGGATAAGGGAGTGAAGTTTTCAGCAAACCTGTTAGCAGGTTCGCTATGTCTGTGGAGTCAGTGTGTGTGATAACGTTGACCACCAGTCTGCACATGCTTGGGTCCTACCCTTTAGGTTACATATGTAGCTGTAAAAGGCCTTATGGTTATCCTTGGCAATACTTGCTAGGTTTCTCTCAAAGGAGCTCTTGGAGGATTTGACAAGTTGTCTTATTTGCCTGTTAAGGCTGAGGAGGGTGCTTTTCCATTGTTGGGGCTTTGCAGGGTGCTTTTCCATTGTTGGGGCCTTTCATTTGTTTTCTTGGACAGCAAGTGCTTTGCATTGAGTTTGTTGATGCTGTAAATCCACCATGGTAGCTTGATTTTACTTGGGGCTCTGGATTTGATTCTGTTTGGTACAGCGGAGTTTATATACTTATGCAAGTGGTTGTACTGTGCATTAGTGTAAGCTTTGGCATAATTACTAATGACTATCTTTAGTCGTTACATGGTATGCACTTTCCTTCTTTACCATGTTTTTTTTAATTCTGCAGAGTTCTGTATCAAGGCTAGCTCATTCCTGTAGTTTTCTAGTTTTAATTAAAAAAATAAAAAACATTCAAATGCTGCATTTTATAATGTTGCTCTGTGACATAGAAGGTATTGCGCAACACAGGTATATTGGCAGAGTAGGTTTGTGTCTCGCAACAAAAGCTGATTTAAGGATGGAAACAGCAGGGTAAACTGTAAACTTTACATTTTCTAGTCTCTTCATTGTTCTTATAAATTTGAAAGAGTCACTCCTTACTTTGCTTAAATAGCATTCATGGGCAGAAAGGACCATTGACTGAGGCTAGCCCTGCTGCTGTGTTTTTTTTTTTTTTTTTTTTTTAATAAGTAGAGCCTTATTATCTGATCTAATCAAACATCTCTAGCCTTCAAAAGATAACGTAGTAAGCTGTAGTGTCAATGTCACAAGTGATTAGAGAGTAACTGACTGTGGAAAGTGGCTGTTTATATGATAATTTTTTCACTGGCAAATATGAAATAGCACAGTTGTACAGGAGTGTGGGTGAAATTTTCCTTCCAGATTGTAGTCCCCCCCCCCCATCCCATACACAGTATATTGCTTTTTGCTTCTATATATCATAACTTTTCAAGATATGGTTGTATTCAGCCTGCAAGTAAGAAAGACATTTATCAAACTGACTGCAGTGGGCTTGACTAAGTGATCATAACCATGGTAATGTTGTTAAGGTTAAAAAAAAGTACACACTGTGGTATCCTTGGAATGTGCTTGTCTATGCCCTTGTAACCTGCTTTCTGAGAATAATTTGTACTGTTCCCATGTAAACAAATGTGTGGTATAATATTTTCTATTAAAAGAAAGTTCTGTTGTGAAATTATTTGATGCTGTTGTATTACCTAATTTGTTTTAACACAGACAACAGTTCTCTAAATCCATAACCCCAACTTCAGATTATGTATTGACATTGTAAGTTAAACTGTTTTTTTTTTTACATGTTGTTATTTTCCACAACATTCATATTGGCACATACAAGTATGCTAAAAGCAATACTACATTTAACGCAGAGCTTAAGTAAATGTGAATTTAGCTTTTTTGCAACCTGAAGTCAGGCATACAAAGATGACTGTATATATTTTAGTGACAACATCACGGTATATGGATGACTGTGAAAATTGTATTATGTGGTATTTACAAATCTGCATGCATATTCATGTTCTCAAGATTTGTACAGTCGTACTAAACTGCCATTTTTTTCTACATACCTCTATATACATTATATAAACTATTTTATAACTCGGAATATAAAATGTTAATGAACATTTTAAAAAATGGTTGTGCTTGTCCTAAAGTGTTTACTGTGGGCATTTTTGATCCACTAATGCATATGCTACTTGATCTGGTCTTTTGCTTATAAAATAGAAAATAACATTTTTATTTGGATCAGGATTTAATTTTAGTAAAGGATAGACAATTGTTTGTATGAAAGGTACTTTTGTGCACTAAAATACTGAGCAACTATATTTTGTAACTATTATAGATAACTGTATAATGTGTTGTGATATAGAGAGGAATTTCCAGTAAAATATTTTGATGACTATTTATTATTTGACTGTGCAAGCCCATTTGCTATACAGCTCAAAATCATTGACAAAAAAAAAATAACTTTTGGAAAAATAAATAGTTTTGAAAATATGTGTTCTGTGTTTTTGGTATCTGACAAAAAAGGAAAATGTGAGTTGTCTACCTTTTAACCACACATAATACAGCACAGTAATGTGTCGCCTGGAACTAATAAGCTTCTTTAAAATGTTACAGAGGCACAATAGTTACGGAATGCTTGCGCATGTCATTGCCCCCAGTATTGCTATGAATGAAAAAATAAATGAATTTAATATAAACCATTTGATATCCAAAGCTGAAAGTTGCTGGTACACTCACTGAGCATAAAAGTAGGGTAGTACAGGGTTCCTCATCTTCAGCATTTATTTTGCAGACATCCAAGCAAATATGCCAGAAGTGTGGTTGACTGACAGCAAGCTGAGTACTATTTTACATGGTTTTCCATTGATACTAATTGGCTCCTGCAAGGGTTTGAATATGCACACACTGTTTTTACCTCATATGTTATAAATGGTACTCTGTTTCAGACAAAGGTTGCCATAAGAGAGTTATGTGGACATTTTGGTCTTATTTGATAATCACAGTCCCAAATAGCCAGAAAGTTCTTCTACCTGGTCCAGTTAATTCTCTTATTTATCAGAGCCACCAACAAATCCAGCACCCCCTTTGGCATGTACAAATCAAGCATACTGCTCAGTTTGAAAGTCCTCAAAGATTTCTAAGCAAGAAAAGGTGCATCAGTGCATCTAGTGAATTAAGTGCTGTGATGCATTTGCATTGTCCTCATTTCACATGTATTTGAGCTGTCTTTTAAGAGAGAGCTTCATACACTTTATTAAACCACAGCCTAAATGAATTTAGTGCATGCTTTGTGATGTCTCTGTAGGAATAGTGAGAGCTGTCTCACAGATTCATAGATTATTAAGCTAACAAACCAGGGGCCTTTCTAAGCCTGGTCAAGTTTTCCGGAAAGAATAATGAAGTCCTGTATCCAAATAAGACATTTTGAGCCAGGTATTTATAAGCTACCTATGTCCATAAGGGACATGGGTGCCAGGCCTGGTGTAAATTTCCTGCTCTCCATCCACTGGTCCAGGTTGCACTTAAACTGGGTAATAGAGAAATAGCTTCACATGAATGGGAAGCCTGTTGCATAGGAAGGGCAGTCTCTGGGACACACATTTGTCTCTCCCACATGTTCTGTTTGTCACAGAAAAAATTCTGGTCCCTAACCCTTGTATTTCTGCCACTGACTGACTTACGAGTATGCATGGGATTCATAAGTGTGGTGATTGCAGCTGCCTTGTAAGTCAGGCATAGATCACCCCCTCAGCAATCTCTAGGAGTCTAAGTAGAGGGAAAGGGTTTTAAGGCACTCTGCATAAGGCAGGTTTGTTACACTTTGTATTCTTTTTGTAAGGAACCTCCGAGGTTGCTCTAGTTGCTGCATATGCCTGGCCAGGTACATACCAAAGGGAGCATTGTACTCGGTGACTGGCCTGATAAGGCCAGAGTATAGTGGGATAATGACCTCTTTGGACCTACATGCCATGCACTTACTTATAAGTTATACAACATAAAAGGATTTCCTCACTACTGTGGCACACATGGTGGTCAAAGGTAAGTCTACTGTCTATGTGCATACCCAGATCCCTGACCACTAGGTCGACTCTTGGGAGTATTAACATAGTAATTAGCTGGGATGGTTGACTTCCCAAAGTGTACAATTACGCATTTCTTAGCATTGAGTTTAAGACCATGGCCTTTCCACCATTTATTAGTCAGAGATAGACTAATAAAGGGTAGCATAGATAGACAGCATTCTTGAAGGATGCTAGTGTCTGCAGGGGAGTTGATGATAACCCCCAACTTACAATCATCTGTAGACTTAGTCAGCCATAAACCATTAGCATTTGCTTCCATTTGAGAGAAATAGATGCCAAAAAAGGAACAGGCACAGTACCAAGCCATGGGGGAACTCCTCTAGTGATTGGACTGTTGGAGGTGGCCTCACCTATTTTGACATCCTGGGTCCTGTCAGTGAGCCACTTGGCTATCCAGTGGGTGATAAAAGGGTTTATACCTAAATTAGTGAGCTTGTCTATAATACCTGAGTGGGGTATTGTATCAAAAGCCTTGGCCAGGTCGAGGTAAGCTGTGTGCATGGTCTTACCTTCATCCAATGCTTTTGTGACCCTCTCATAATAGTTCACCAGATTTAATAGGCATGACCTTCCTTTAGCAAATCGAAACTATGATGAGCCCATCTTATGGGTCCTCTTAGAGCAAGAAATCTGGACAAAGCCATATGCAACAGTGGTACAAAGGCCCAAAAATAGGGCCAGATTTAAATATTCCTCTTACAAACTTAGAAAAGTTGATAGAATAATAGGTTTTGCATTAGCATGAATTTTCTGAAGGGTATGAAGTCTGAAACTCAATTGTCTGTCATTATTTTCTAACTTCTGTCTTCAATGATTTTTTCACTAATTTGCCAGAAAAACACAATTTTATGAAAAACGAAACAGAAATATGAGGCAAAAAATCTGGAAATTCTGCGAAAATGTGTACAGTTGAAAGGTATAGATGGGTCCAGTGATTGAAGGTGACCTATGTCCTCATTCATCATGTCCATGATTATTCTTTCCATGGCCTTGCATATGAGGTAGGTAAGACTTGTAGGCCTGTAGTTACCCAGATCATTGGTTGGACCTCCTTTGTGCAGGGGAATAACAGTGGCTCTCTGCCATTCCTTGGGCACAAAACCTGACTGAAGGCTTCAGTTGAAAAGTGATTCAAGTGGACCAAAGAAGTCATTTAAGTCTATTGACGTATTTCACACTTTCCCTACCATGATGACACTGAGGTTAAAGTTTACTTTTTGAATTCATTTTCATCATGGTAGGGAAAGAGCTCTCTTCAAAACTTTTTTCTTTGCAAAACAGTGGCCAGAAACCTTCATCAGTGTTTTGGAAATGCTGTGTGGCACTTCATACATTATGTGATGTAATGCAAAAGTAAGAAAAAATATGACCAATACATTTTTTGAATCCTTCAAATGACCTGCTGGATTAACACATCTCTCCTTACAGACAGCCTACTGGCTGCTTATAATTGACCTGTATCTTACTTTTTGAGCTATAAAAGTCTCTGTCGTATTTGACCTCCTATCTTTTCACAAAGCTAGTTGCTCTGTAAATATTTGCACTAGGGTCCTAAAGTTACACTACCAAAAAATAAAAAGATTCACTGGAGGGATAGCATAACCATGCCAACTATTCCCAGCCTATGGAATATGTTATCAATGCAGGTCAAAGTACTACCTTTGCAACCTCGAAGGCTAGGCTTGATGACTGGATGGGTAGATACAAATTTACCCACCTGGCTGTGCTCAGTTTGGCAGATAAGTACTATTACGTATTCCAAAGGGATGGCAAGAACTTGCAAATTATGATCCTTGTGATCACCTGTCTCATATTGTTCCTATATAAAGAGTCAAGAGATAACTATGCAATGTTCTGTTTAACTGACAAGTTTTGAAAAATACTTACTCTATACATACCTGTAAAGCTCTACTGGGAAGTATTACACATTAGAATGTAGAACAGAAAAAAGCAACTTTTGCAATATTTCAGATATGTTCAAAACGGAAACTGAAAGGACTATTTAGTATCATCTTCAAAAAGTTGACCATTTAAAGAATAAAACAGAATACTTTGTAGTGTATCCAGCATCCGTTTGCCTCAGGTGTGCTGAGATGCATCAAAGACAAGTATCATTTGCACGACTAGTAGTCCTAGCCCATGATGTCCTGTAGCTTGTACTTGAGAGAAAACTGAATACAATTTACATATTATATCACAACTGCTTTAGAAAGCATATAGCAGTTGTTCATCTTAAAACTTTATGCTAGCAAAGTTATTTTTTGTGTAAGTTCTCATACACGCTCTACTGTTTGTGTTATAATGAATGTAAGCATTTACATTGCATATGCAAACGTGCGTCTGTGTATACACACCTTCTGTTAATGTGTTGGCTATGGTTGTGACTTAAAGGCAATGACGTGAGGAAAAAATAACATGCAAGTTGACTGTGTGGAAAAAATAACATGCAAGTTGACTGTGTGTAACTCATTCAGAATCATTCTGCCTATGTGCAGAAGATGTTTCTTACTGTTGATGCTGCAACTAAAACGTGTTGCATACTGCAGTGCATTGGACAGCAACTAGCTGTTAGCTAACAGCATTCTCCAGCTTTTTCCAGATGTACATGGAGTAGACACTCTATAGACTTTGGGTTAGAATGACAAACTTTGGAGCTTAATTACACAGGATTTTCACCTAAGCAGTGTTGAATGACTGACACAGATACAGAACACCACAAAGCAATTAGACATATCATACCAAAACTGTCCAGGCTGAATATTTAACACAAGTACTTTTTTCCAGCACCTTACTGCAATGAAAACATTACTTTAGTATATTATGCAGAACATTACATCATCCCCATCCCCTATTATATGCTGAGCTACTTGAAAGTCCAAGCTTATCCCCATAGCCTGAAATCAGTACAATGTCATGTTCCATGTAGTATCAAGTTGACGTTATATAATTTATCATGCCTTCCCCACTTGAGGGCTTCTTTGCTGGGTATACTTCAGCAACTATAGGTGACATGTATAGCTTGAAGACATTTCTTCTTACTACTGTCCAGTGAAATTAGCATTTTATATTGTAAACTACAACCTCTTAATAAACAAACTATGAATTCTGTGAAGAGGTGTGCAGCTGGCTCCAAAATTACTGGGTTAATAAAACCTTCATGATTTATGTCCAGAAGTCTTTCTCCCTCACAGGGACCATGTCTTCTTGTGTCTCACAAGGTTCAGTAGTTGGCCTTCTATTATACTCCTGCTACATAAACTGGGACATGCCTCATTTAAATATTAAAATGTATGCCAATGATAAAGCTTACATGGAGCGATTCTCCATGTATGCATAGTGTTATAGCGTGAACATGGAATATGGCCACCGAGCAATCCAGGAAACAAGGCTGACGGGCATGCATGAGCTTGCAGACACGGAGGTGTCTGCAGAATGCAAATGACCTCATAAGCTAGTGAAAACCATGCAAATTAGGTCAATTTACGATTCAAAAAGCAGGCACCCGTGTAGGTGCCGTGTTGGTCTAGGGAATGTACTTTGATAGAAACCATGTGCAGGATTATAAAATTTAAACAGGGGCTGTAAAAGCCTTCAAAAAAGGGTGGCTATTGTACTCTAGGCATGCATATGGACAAAACTATGGCCAGTGAGTCCAGAAAGCAATGCAAATCATTTAAAAATATATTTTTTTACTACATATATTACATTTATGAGGCACACAGTGCCAAGCAAACATGCAGTTATGTAAAAATAAAAATTAAAAAGTGTAAAAAAGTGTAAAGTAGACATTTCCAAATTTATTGCATTATAGTGCCCAAGATGCAGAGTATTACAATAGCAGGTGTCAGTTGCTGTGGAGGAAGGCCCCTGAGTAGTGAAGTATCCAGGGTGTACACAATTAGCTTTATGTAAATGAGCTGGGGTTACTGAATAGCAATAAGGGCAAGGGTGTCTGCAGATACAACCCATGGTAGGGCTAGAACCATGTAGATAGTGGTAGCACAGGTAGCTGACATCAAAAGGGGGTGTGTCACAGTATGTTAAAGCGGATTGTTGGTCAGCAGCACCTGTTCGTGCTCAGCTAAATACAGCTAAGCAAGGGAGGGTCTGTCTGATTCTGCTGAGCATGTTTTAGCTAGTTTAAGAAAAGCTGAGCTTGCCTGTGGTTGGGGGATTGTCAAAACTGCTGAACATTGTTTACACTAGCACTGCAGGTTTGTGCGGTGCACCACACTGCTTAGAGTGAAAGAAATAGGGAAAAAAATTAAACAAAAATATAGCCTGGGAAAGCCAATCAAGTAGAAATAACTGATAAGCCCTGTTCAACAGACACTGGCCCATTCAAACCCCAATGATACACCTATCAGGTGGAATGCAGCGTAGTGAGCCAATCATACAGGCTGCAATTGCAACACACTACTATAAAGTATGCATACACCCTACAATCTGCTTTTCACATATACTCTGCACCATTGGAGTACACACTTGGGAATTTTAACTGACAAAGTGCTAGGGGGTGCTGCTACTCTGCTACATCTGTATGTGCTTGAGGCTGAGGTCAGTGAAGATGATGATGCTGACAATAGGCCTAGACTGAGAAGGAGAAGTGTGTTTAGGACCAGGGTGACCTTCCAGGGACAACATGAGCTGGAGATTGTAGAGTGGTACAGGTTGGGCAGAGACATATACTATAAGAATTCACTGAGCTCTGACCCAGAGCCAACAGAGGGGAACCCATCCCAGTGGAAACAAAGGCATGTGTAGCCCTTAGAATATTAGCTACAAGTACTTTTCAAAGACCAACTGGGGACATAATGGGGATCTCATAGGCATCTGCATCCTGGGTACTCCAATTCCTGGATGCCATGCAAGCACATGCCAGTGAGCACATTTATCTACCCCGCACCGCTGAGGAGATGGTCAGAGATATTCACCTCTTCCACCATGTAACACACTACCCTGAGGTACTGGGTACCATAGACTGCACACATGCACATCAAATCACCACCTGTTGAAGCGGGTAGGGTCTACATCAACCACAAGGGGTATCACTCCATCAACTGCCAGGTCATGTGCAATGTCCAGGGCATTATCATGAATGTGTGTCCTGGCAGCTATCATGACTCCCACATCTGGCATGCCTCACAGCTGTACCAGACGTTTGCTGGGGGGACATCTCATATGGCCATCTACTGGGGGATGCTGGCTAAGCAATGGAACCATGGATGATGACACCCATCAGAAATGCACACACACCTACTGAAGAACACCATAATAAGGCACATGCATACGTTAGGAACATAATAGAGTGAATGTTTGGGCTACTCAAGTCACGGTTTCACTGCCTTGATATATCTGGTGGAGCCTTGCAGTACTCTCCAGCCACATGTTCACAGTATGTGCCATGCTACACCATATGATTCTGCAGGAACAGCTGCAGCAGGAACATTACAGGGGTAGGGACACGCAGCCCCCTACCAGTGCCAAGGTCCCCACAGCCACAGGGGACTTGGAGGAGGAACCCCTTGAACCTATCCCTGTAGGCAGACATAGGCATGCCCAGTGTGCCCTGGCCTTGACAAAGAGGCAATGCATAGCACATGCACTGACAACCTAGGGACTGACACCTCACTCTGACTCACATACATAGAAAAAAGGATGCCAGCCACACCACACAACCTCTACCTTACCATGTCTAGGCTGTGTACTGCATGCATCTGACAGAGTCAGACCTGCAGCACTGTTCTCTCAACTGCTGCAGGCACAAGGTAAGTCACTCTTCTTTACAAGAAATGAATGGGGTAGTAGACTGTGGTGGCATATGCATGGACCTGTTGCATGTATGCAAAGGAATGGAGTGGGCTATCAGGATAGCTGTAGACAATTGACAGCTATGTGGGGCAACAGGAACCCTCTGCCCAATACTGGCTGCCCTATAATATGCAGTAGACCCCAAGCCAGCAAAACCCACTGCACTATGCGAGGGAATTACAAACACTGGGGTCACGGGAGTGATGCTTGATTGTCAATGCAAAAGTCCCCTATCCCCAACACACCTGTGTTTCTATACAACTTCAGTGACAGTATGTTTGCAAGGTAAGACCAGCAGACAGCACAATCTCTGGGCTGTCCCAATCAACCTGGTAACATGTACCCATTCCCCAATATGCAGGGGTCAATGTGTTATGTATGTCTGTGTTTGACAGTGTCAGGAAGTAAACTGCAGTGTCTGGTGGCTGCTGTGGCTTAGTGTGCTAAGTACATTACTGTGGTTGATAGGGTACATAGTTCATGACTGGTTGTGCTTACTCTTTTGCATGTGAGCTACACCTATGGTAGGAGTTCTACAGAATGTCCATATGTCAGTATTTGTTACTGCAAGAAAGCTGGACAAAGCCAAAGAGAATGGCGGGACAGGGGGGCACAGATATGGACAGTACACAGCCCTGAGTAACCTGGACAATGGCTAGTAGAACAGCAGGTTCTAACAAGTCAGTGTAGCACTAGGATATAAAGGCTGTCACATAACTGTGTCAGTACTTACAAGCCAGTGGGCACCATCCATACTCCACAAATGTACAGGGTTTTGCAGAGTGTCCACATTTATGCCTCACATATCTGTTCTGTTTGTCATACATTGCAGTTGTCAGGCAAACTATTGGCACATCAATAAAGGTTGCTGTGAGAAAATAATGACAGACAGTTCAGATGCAGACTTAATCAGAAAATGCATGCTTATACAAAACCATTCTACCAACTGTAAGACCAGTATTAAAATCATGTTCCTATGTTTGGGCCTGTGTCCCACCATTCTATATGGTCCTGTCCAGATTACTGGCTGTAAGACTTTGAGAGGTATGGGCAGCATGTAGCCTTATAATAACAGTACAACACAAACCATCTGAGGACTAGAATAGATGTATGGTGCAAAATGCTGGACAGCCTGCAAAACAAGCACACTCAGAAATGTGAAGGTCATAGCCCTGTGTGTGGTATTACATCTGTTACCCCAGTCACAGCATACCTACAGCTACATAGAGCAGCAACTGTGGACAAAGCCAAGAACTGGAGCAGGGCAGGAAGAAGGCCCACATATAAGGGAAAGAAGGAACTACTGTCCAGTCAAATGTAGAAAGTGCAGAATAGCACAGTTCATGCAGTAGCATGGGTTTCCTGCAGTGTATGGAGTCAACAACCAAAATGTCTGTTGGTGGTTCCTCACATCAAGCTATAATTAACTACCACTGACATACCAAAAAATCACAGTGCTATGTCAAATGTACCAGACATATTATGCAAACCTCTGTTCACGCCAGTACACTCTGTACACACCCTAGATCCATTATATTATATAGTATGGACAGCACACAGCCAGGAAATCCCTCAGGCATTATATCAGGGAGGTGCTTCACTGTTTTGTCAGGTTTAGCAGACAATTGGCTGTAGCAGACAAAATCCTGGACTGGAGTACAGGTAGGTCTGGCCTGGAGTCCCATTGTAAGTATTGATGGTCATACTGGGCATGCTCCTACACTTAGCTAATTTCAGCCCATGTCTGAAGCCACATCTGACTATACAACTGTGATGCCCATATATCTCTGTGCATACAGTTATGTAAACCTTAACTGTCTCTCCCTATCCCCTCAGACATGATTACCCTTATCTATCCATATGTGGCACATATAAGATATATTTGGATCTGTTGAGAGTTTAATAAAGGTAACATATATATATATATATATATATATATATATATATATATATATATATATATATATATAGAGAGAGAGAGAGGCATATATATATATATATATATATATATATATAGAGAGAGAGAGAGAGAGAGGCAGACAGAGGGGGAAGAGAGACAGAGAGACCTAGAAAGGCATAGAGTGATGTAGTGCTGCAGCCAGTCATACACCAGCTGTAACCAGTGGCACATGCAAATATTATGGTGAGCTCTAGTGTGTAATAGTAGGTAGGTACGGGTTCTCATCTCACATCACCCACCTTGTGTGTGTGTGTATATTCCACATACAGCAGAATACACACACCCAACAGGCCTACGTCTGTGCAATAGTCTCTCATTTTATGGCCCTGTGACTACTGTCCTCCACAACAGTGGCCTCCCTGTCAGCAGCTACTGATGTCATCCACCCCAACAGCAGTGGCAGACACTATATAAATGCATAAGCTCCATGGAACATGCAGTAACTATGTAGCATTATAGTGTATAATGCTAGATAGGTAGTGGTTCTAATCCCAACAATGGCAACTCAGTGCATGTCTGTAAGTATAGCCCCTTGCTGCTGTGTGCATTTCTTGCCTATATGTGTGCAATGCCAATACATTTTAAAGCCTGTGCCTACCTTGTGAACCCCCTTTTGGCCTACTTTACAGGGTTAGACCATCAGCAGACATACAGCCATACCAACAACAGACCATTTAATTTGTCTTATTAACTTTGAATAGCACTGTACTTCATGTTGTCTTATTTAATAGAGTATCATCAACTTGCTGATAAATGCTGTTTATGCACTACTAGATCTGGACACAGACATTACTATACCCTTCATGCAGCTACAGACATTTATTTACCTGTAAGTTCTGTGGGAAGAATATCTGTTAACAGCACATAACTGTTTCTATAAATAGTCAGTACTACTTGTCTGTTACTATAAATATATCTTAGTACCTGTCCCTGGATTCAAACCCTGGTCTGTGTGTGGCAAAATGAACAACATATTTATTTCTTATCACACTGAGCTACTGGACCACTGCTGTGTGTTGACTGAGTGATATGTACCTAAAGCTCACCTGGTGACAAATTGTGACCTGGTAATATAGGTAGAGTGTCACACAAGACTGCAGTGACAGTTGAACATACATGCATGAGATTCATGCATGACACACATAGGTGAACTGTGTATTAATACTTGGAGTGCAGGTGTACACAATTAACCCCCAGTGGATGGGAATATGTGTGATCTGTACAGACCATATCAGGGTGCTGGGTTGCCTACCTGACCCATACACATTTGCAGATGGTATATTTGCAGTCTACAGCTATTACACTTTCATACTTGCCTGCATCAGCTTACCTGCATTCAGGGATACATATAGCTGAAATGAAAAGGTTAACACAAGGCAATCTTGGGAGAAACACACTATAATACCTTGGACAGTACTACTCTAGGTTCAGATCTTAGTGCAGAACAAATATCATATTGCATTATATCTTGTAGTACAGCTCCACGTTTACACTTTAGCGTGACAGTTATTTATTGGCCAACCTTCAGTCACTTCATGGTGTTATACCCATGTTTACTTCACAAAACCTCTAATATTTGCTTTCTTGAACAACAGCCAAGAATATACACAGCAATTGGCAGAACACAGATTTATTGAGGGTGACATGACACAGTGATTGGTATACAGCTGACAATATTGTTCTAAACTTTAAATAATGCAGGCATCAGAATGCATCTGTTATCACACAATCTATGCAGTACTACCTTTATTTCTTCACAATTCTGACTGCAGTTGTAATTCTGACTGCAGTTGTACTGTATTTCCTGTAGATTAGGAATGCAGTTAATTTATTCCCTTCACATTTTCAGCTCCAGTGTACTTTATTACCAGAATATGTATTATTAATACAGTATACATATGTTATTCCCAAACATTATTAATGCTGTAGTAACTTTCTTGTTGTAACAGTAGTGTTTTTCATGCTTCCATCTATAATGAACTGTACCTGGCAATACTCACTTAGTGACCAGGTCTATGTACACATCCATTGCAGTGCACTCACAACAGACTATACCTAATAGCAGTTACTACTGTACTCTTTTTTTTAATTAGATTACAATATATTGCAAGATATATCTGTACTCACCACACTATCCACGCATCCTGGCCAGGTGCCCTGCATGGGCTTCTAGGTTGTAAGCCCTCTCCTCTGCAGCTGTGGGGAGAAACCACACCAATATGCATACCTGTCTATCAGATATTCATACTAGAATTTGGTAAATCAGTGGTTCCTTTACATACAAACTTCTGAAGCATTGGGGTCCCGAGCATCTTGGATCCATTGGGCCAAGAGCTCCCCCTTTCTTTGCATCAGGTTATCATAATGATGACACACCTGCTCACCAGTACGGGGGATTCCAGTTGCAGTGGTGAGGTAATGTGCTAGCCAGTTCCAGGCCTCTGACTTGCATTCAGAGCCCTGGTACTGGCCCTGCAGCAGCCAGTCACCATAGTCTTTGACAAGGAGCCCAGCCATGACTCTGGACTCCAAAATGCCCCAGCACTTTGCCCGGAAGCACAGACCCTCTCCAACTCCAGCCATAGCTCCTGCAGTGATCAAACATCAACAGGTTCTGTCTGTATTCCCACCTGTTCAGCTTAAAAAGGCTGTTTTCCCACCTTTGCCACCATTGGAACATTTTTATAAATGCTAAGCTTTGCTTAGTACTGTTCATATCCACCAGTGCTTAAACTGGCAGTGCTTAGCAATGCTTAGCGGTGCACAAACCCGCTTAGCTGAGCTGAGGACTGCTTAAACTGGGATTGCTTAGTACTGCCCAAACCAGCTAAGAAGAGCTACGCATTGCTAAGTACTGCTAAAACAGGTCCTTTTAAGCATTGCTTGGCTTGGCTTAGCAGTGCTTAGCATAGCTTAGATAAGGGCAAACAAGACTTTTACATAATAAATATATATTCACATGAATTTCTCATTAATGATACTTTATTATCTGTATGTATTTTACTGTACATGACCTAACCTATGCATTTTAATTACATTATCTTGGGATGTGACTGTAATGTATTGGACACTTATGTGGAGCTGGGTCTTTTCTCCTTGCATCTCCACTGAAAATGGGCTTCTGGACCAGCTGCAGTAACCCGGTTATCAAATATAAATAACTACATCAATAAAACAATTATATATTAATGCTATCGGATGTAAAAGCTGAATGGCCTGTCTAGGGATCTCAACCGTTCACCTACTGCACATAAGGCCATGACTCTAACCATTCAGATAATGTGAATGTGAAGATTTCAGCTATACATTTCTATACAGCATCTGGTTATGATTAAGCACTGCTGAGGGATGCACCATGCTGTGCTGCTTAAACCTGTTCAGCTATGCTTAAACGTGACCTTATTCCATTAAAATTAAAAGCATCTAGTTTCTGTTTTTAGATGGCTGGTATGTGTTCATTGCTAAGTGCTGCGCCAACGCAAGAAGAAAAAAAAAAAAGAAAAAAAAAGGGAAATGACATTTTAACATTTATATGGCACTTTGACAGTGCAGGAGGTATGATACCCTTCTCCAGACACTGTAACATACCCCCTGGAAGAGAAAAACACTTGGGAAGAGAACACATTTAACTTTTATATTTCAGTGCCATCAGGCACCTTGACAGTACAGGGGGTATGTTACACATATCCGAGCACTGTAACACACCCCCTACACTGATTCAGTAACCTTGTTACATGGCTCTCCCTCAGTAGCATACCTTCATTAATATGCAAGGCACACTGCGTGGGGGAGCTGCATACATGGCCACTGTACACTCCGTATAGGGCTTGCACTATTCCTACACAGAGTTTATTAAATCTGGGGAATGTTCATATATAAACTTACAATAAATACAGTCATTACATTTAAACATGCCCTGCTTTTTACTTGTAATGTTAAAATAATATTTAGGTTGTTCCTTATAGCATAAGGTTTGCTTAAGTGTAGTGCATCGTTTATATCCAAAACTTAGTTTATCAGATATTAAGTGTTTGAACTCAGGAATATCCTGCAAAATAAACCAATGTTTATTAATGATCTCTTTCACCATAGAAGTGCTCTTATTAAATGTGACCATGCATTTAACAGCCACTCTTCATAGGGGCTGTCTTATCAGTATGACAGAAAAATGGTTGAGCAATATTAGTCCATTGTTGAATAACATACTCATGCGCTATCACAGTCTCTCTCCCAGAATAACCACACTCACATTGTGTACCTGCTGCCCTGCATTCTATGTAGGTAAAACTGATAGAAGGTTCAGGGACAGGACATTTCCACTTAAAAAAAAATGTATCTGCTTTTACTGTATTTGCGTTTCTTCCTACTTTATTTTGCTTTTGTGTCATCTTAAAAGTACTCAGTTGTATTTATTACTGCTTGGTGTAACTCAATCTAAGCCTTTTAGTTTAAGCACTTGGGCTTCAGACCAGTTGTTTTACATTAAGGTTTGTGGTCTGCACTGTAGTGGCAGAACAGGTAGCTTACATCCTTCTAAGTTGGGAACTGCTGATTGAGGGCTCGGTGTCTGTTATTCTAAAAGTGTATTAATTCTGGTTTAAGCACTTGGGCTTCAGGACAGTTATTTTACATTAAGAGGGTTCATGGTCTGCACTCTTGTGGGAGGAGAGGCTGGACTATGCCCTTCTGCGCTGGGAATTTCTGGTTAAAGGCTTATAGTGCCTGCATATTTGAACTGCTTCTTACTGAAATTGGTACACCTTGTGTGCTGTAGCATAGACTAGACCCAGGCCTGCTGAATCTAGCTTTGTTTGTATAACTTGAGCACTAATCCAGGCATTCTTTAAAGTATTCAATTGTATTTATTACTGCTTGGTAGTAACATGATTAAAGTGAAGCTATCATTCTAAGTCTTTTGGATTAAGCACTTGGGCTTCAGACCAGTTGTTTTACATTAGGAAGGTTTGTAGCCTGCACTGTGGTGGCAGAACAGGTAACTTGCATCCTTCTAAGTTGGGAACTGCTGATTGAGGGCTCAGTGTCTGTTATTCTAAAAGTGTATTAGTTCTGGTTTAAGCACTTGGGCTTCAGGCCAGTTATTTTACATTAAGAAGGTTCGTGGTCTGCACTCCTGTGGGAGGAGAGGCTGGACTCTGCCCTTCTGAGCTGGGAATTTCTGGTTAAAGGCTTATAGTGCCTGTATATTTGAACTGTTTCTTACTGAAATTGGCACACCTTGTTTGCTGTAGCATAGACTAGATCCAGGCCTGCTGAATCTAGCTTTGTTTGTATGCTTGCTGTTTGTTTGCTTGTTATTTCCCTGAAACACTAATTCCACCTAAAACGTGGCTTTTCAGCGCTTCTCTGGATCCCTAGTGATATCTGCATTGCTTACTGTACTTATTTTCCTTGTTTCACTTGAAAGAAAGCTACTGTTTGTCGTTTTTGCATTTAAGTTACCTGTAACATATTGCATTTAAGTTACCTGGCACTTGCTCACTAAGTCAGCACTAAAAAATTAAAAGCACTATACCCTCACAAACTCCCCTTGAGTACCTTGTTCCCCATTGGCCCTTTTTTCAATTATAAAGGAATTCCCAATACTATTCTAGCATGTCCAAAGGTCAGTTGTCAATCTCCTCTCAATTCCAGCTGCTGAATCTGGGAATCTGGAGGCAATGTTACAACTGCCTCATGTACACAGACAACCCTCTCCTCCTCCCAACAAATTCCAACACATGTGAGAGATGCAACCATATAGCCAAACTGGAGGCTAAGCTCTTTCAACTCAGTACTGGCATAACCAGTCAGGAGGAGAAGGAAACTACACTCACTACAATTCCAGTCTCACATAGACCTACCATGACAGCAAACCAAACACATAAACACACAAAAACATACTTGGAGGCTCTAAATAAAAATCTGCCTAAGCAGCAGAGACCTCCAAAGCAGACACCCAAGCAACCGCTACCCCAAAACAAAACACGTGCAACACATAGCTCACAAAGTCAGTGTGCCAAACAGTCACAGCCCTTAAGGCTAAACAACACACCTGATACACTTGTAATAGGTGACTCTATCGTCAGGCACACTGACGTCCTGCTCACCAGGCTGAACAAGGAGAAGGTCACAGTGAGCTGCCTGTCAGGCGCTAGGATCCGCCACATAACACAAGCACTCAGGTCACTCCAAGGCAAGTACAAATATGACTCAGTCATTGTCCATGCTGGTGTGAATGACCTGAGATGTACCTCCCTGGACTACATGAAAAGAGACATAGAGGAGCTCTCTGAGCATGTAGCCCAGGCTGGTATGACCCTGACCTTAAGTAGCATCTTACCCTCACCAAGAATGATGCCACAATATGAAGACAAGATGATCAATTTCAACAATTGGCTTAAGTATTGGTGTCATTCAAAGGGGATCCAATGCCTGTCAGCCTGGGATGACATGCTCGACAAGCCATGATGCTTCGCTAGGGACGGCTTGCACCTGTCACCCCTGGGCTTTTGAATATTGGCAAAGGCTCTTGATACCCCCATTGTGCCTTTTTTAGGCAAGGCTCAAAAGACAAACCCACCTCCATAGGTATCACAAGGGATAAGAAACTAAGAGTAATGCTACTCAAGTCTAAACCTCAAGATGCATGCACTCAAAACTCTCCATAGCATGGAGAACATTGATATCTGTGCAGTAACAGAAACCTGGTTCAAGGCTCCCGAGAGCACCCCAGAACTACCAGGTTATACCTCATACCATGCTTTTCAGCCCCAAAACGTGGACCAAACCACAAAAGGAGGGGGAGTATCAATATTCGTCAAAGATACCCACACCTCCAGGTTGGTGGCACAGCATGAAGCATCAGAGACTATCCATGTGCAACTAACAGTGGGTAAAACTGCCTTCCAGTTTATAGCCTGCTACAGACCACCCTTCCAAACCCAGGAACCCCACTCAGCCTTCCTGAGAACACTGGAAAATATGAAGGTCTCTCCAAACACCATTATATTGGGCAACTTCAACTACCCAAACGTAGACTGGGAGCATTACTCTAGCTCCAACACCCTAGCCCAAAGGTTCCTAGAATTTTTAAACTCAAATGCTATGGAACAACTTGTTACCCTCCCACAAGAGGGGAAAACATACTGGACCTGATCATCACCAACATGGGGACTCTATGCTCCAGACCAGAAGTGTATCCCTCACTGGTAAGATCAGACCATAAACTAATCTCACTGGATATTCACATCCCGACCCCACCCCCTGCCCAGAAAACCACAGTGAAAAACTTCTCTAAAGCAAATTTCACACTCCTCAAAACCGAGGTGGAATCCTTCAAAGCCCCCGGGCCTGTGGAAAATATGGCCCAGACTGCAAAATCCTTTATAAACGCATTCTGAACACCTTCAGGAATGGATGGATCATGCAATCCCAAATAAAACCAAGACCCAATCTTCTAAAGGCAGACATCCTGTCTGGTGGACACCAGCCATAAACAAACTGTACAATAGAAGGAGGAAGCTACTACCTGATAGTGCAAAATCCCAAAAAGGGAAGGTATCTCTGATCAGTATTAGCAAAAAACTATGGGCACTCATAAAATCGTCTAAGGCCAGCTTCGAGAGAAAAATTGCACAGGACACTAAGGATAATCACAAGGCTTTCTTTAGTTATGTTAGGAACCTGGGTGGGAATTCCCAGATATGCTCAGAATTAGTCCAAAATGACAAAACATACACCGAACCCACAGACATTGCCAACATCCTAGCTGACAGGTTCAGCGCAAACTTCTCCCCCCTCCCCACCAAAAGGGCAAATATCTATCCCAGCAGAGTGCTGCCCCCCTGACATCTCAGATGCTCAGGTAAGAGCCGCCCTCTCCAAAGCAAAAAACACAGCTTCAATGGGACCAGACGGTGTCCCGGGCTGCGTCCTACATGAACTCCAAGAAGAGCTAAACCCAAACATAAAACTACCGTTCAATCTCAGCCTTACTACAGGATATGTACCCAAAGAATGGCATACAGCAACAGTGGTCCCTCTCCACAAAGGTGGTGCCTCAACAGATCCTGGAAACTATCGCCCCATAAGCCTGACTAGCTTGGTCTGCAAAGCTATGGAAAGGATCATCATGGACCTCATAAATAAAGATATTGGGGACCTACAGACACTGGATCCTACCCAGTTTGGCTTTGTTAAGGGCAGATCGTGCCTCTTAAACCTGGTTGATTTCTTTGAAACAGTCACCAAGGCCATTGACGAGGGGAACGTGGTCCACACAGCCTACCTGGACCTCGCAAAAGCCTTCGATACAATACCCCACTCCGGCATTATAGATAAGCTCACCAGCTTAAATATAAACCCCTGTGTCACTAGATGGGTTGCAAACTGGCTCAAGGACAGAACTCACATGGTTAGAATTGCTGGAGCCATGTCAGACTCCAAACCAGTCACAAGTGGCATCCCACAAGGCTCAGTCCTGGGACCTCTCTTGTTCGGTATATATTTCTCGGAGGTACAGGCCAACACGGAAGGACTGTGGCTGTCCAAGTTCGCAGATGACTGCAAACTGGGCGCCATATTCGACTCTCCAGCTGACACAAGCAGCCTCCAAAAGGGCCTCATAGAAACACACAACTGGTGCCAGAGCCATGGCCTCAAGCTAAACGCCAAAAAGTGTATAGTCATTTGGCAAAAGCAAAGTGCCCACAAATTACCACATAGGTGGTAATCCATTAAGTACAGAAGTAGTAATTAGGGACCTGGGGACCCAAGTTGATAGCAATCTCTCATTTGACAACCACGTGGCCAAAGTGGTTAGAAAAACATTTTATATAGCCCGCCTAATCATGAAGGGATTCACATCTAGATCAGGGGAGGTCATCGTGCCTCTTTACTCATCCCTCATCAGGCCCATAATTAAGTACAATGCCCCTTTTGGGATGTACCTTACCAGACGCCTGCAGCAACTGGAAAGACCCCAAAAGTACCTCACCAAGAGGATCAAAGGGCTCAAACAGATGCCATATGCTGCCCGATTAAAGAAACTCCAGCTCTACTCAGTGGCATACCGCCTGCTCAGAGGTGATCTGTGCCTGACGTATAAAGCCATGTCCAACCCGGAATTAATGGACATGCTGCACCTCAGAAAATCCAAATCCCATCGAGCTATGCGCTCAAGAGACTTAAACCTCAACACTGAAATAAATAGGACATGCTGGAGGGACAGATATATAATCCAGAGGCTCCCTTCACTCTGGAATAAAATCCCAGTCCAGGTTAGGCAGAGTCCCTCATTGACTCTCTTCAAGAGGAATCTTGATGAGTGGATGGGAGATCGTAGGTTTACCCCGGGTATCACTTCTGTGTCACTGTTAGACAGAGACACAGTATACTAACCTCGAAAAAGGGTATAGCAAAATTAATTTAAAATGAGTGGTGAAAGCCAAACACACTCTGGCTAAGCTTATAAATGCCCTAGGGCAGATAGCCTAGTATGAACCTATGAACCTATAATAAAACACCTTTATCAAATACGTACTCAATCCAGTACCAATGCTTTATCTAAACATGTTCTAGAAACAGATATTATGCATACTTTCAAATTTATGGTTCTCCAGGTAAATAACCCCAGTTTTAGGGGGGGGGATATCAGAAATTACACGGAAAGAACAGAGATAAAATGGATGATTAGATTCAAGGCACATATCAGTCCAGGTCTGAATGACAAAATTCCTTTAAAGCCTGTTTTAAAAAACAGGAGATTAAATGTTAAATAATTTTATATAACTGTTTGTTTTTAGCTATGACCAGTGTCTGAAGCACATCTTATTTATAGAAAGGTTTCACTAATGTTTTATACACACATATATGTATGTCTCTATTAGGATACGTGTTTTTAATACCTGATACAGTATTAAGCTGTTATACAAGGGAAATGTTATATCTATATATGTCTCATGATATGTTTACATCACCTGGTTTTTGACTTTAAATTTCTGGTGATGTCATTGATTATAATTACTCAATTAATCAGTTGTTATACATAAGGCAGCTAAAGGCTTGATTATTTGTTTGCTAATGGTCTGAGGAAGCCTTTTGGTGAAAGCGCTTACCTCCTTTGTGTGCCTAAATAAAATATATTTGGTTTTATCAAGAACAAGTCATCTTTGGATATTCCACCATTCATCATTTTTGTCATTTAATTATCGTTTGATTGATGCTGGAGACTCTACTTTGTATTGGGTTGCTCCTAAGTATTATTATTTATTCTCTTTACATTGTTGCCTGTGACTGGCTTAGGAGCATTTACCCCTTGGTGGCTTGCATTTTATTTATTTGCTGTACATCATCATATTTTTATTGCTACCACCACCAGGGAACCATGGCCGAACAACTTAATCATATTGTGGAACTACTGTATAATCCAGGAAAACCTATAAAGGACACAACCTATCAAGCTCGGTTTTTGAGCTGTGTGGCTGGAGACGCCGATCCATTGCTTGCGTATGAGGCAGTGGATGCAGGAAATGAAAGCGTACACAATGCGATTGATTTCAATGAGTTAAGTGAAGCCTTTGCCTCACTAGAAACAGACTTTCTTAAGCTCAAACAGCTGCAGATGCAACGCTATCATTTTTGAAGCGTGAATTCAAAAGAAGATTATACCGAGAGGGCTCCAAGTATTAAAAATGCCCACCACTGGAACTACTTACCCGGAACTGCTATACCGCTGGCAACAATTGAATATTCAGGTGAGCTTGAACTATATGTCTCTGCTGAATGAATTCTTTTAACCGGAAGAAGATAGGCTTAAAGAAATGATTAGAAAACAACAAACTGAATTGTTAGAGAAATTTCCAACTGTAGAAGTCGAACGGATGATGGAACGGTTACTTGACAGTGTCTTCCTGTTCGAGAAACAGCTTCTTGAATAGAAGAGACACAAATTAAAAGGAGACATTTTTTATTTTTCACATGGTCAAGTGTTTACTTGGCCTCGTAACTTCAATAATGGACAAGATCAAACAAGGGGGAGAAATAGATTTGTACATATATCTACACTCAGTTCTATGAATGTGAATAGTCCTGTAGTTGATGTTAATATTACAAACAATACTAGTGCTGATAATGTTGGAACTGCTGTAACTACTGACAGTAATTTTTCTGCTAGTGTAACTGAAGCATCCAACATGTTAATATCAGTAGATAGCATTGATATTCGTATTAGTGATGACTGTAGAGGGTCTAGTAGGGCCAGTAACACCAGAGACTCAGAAGTAGTTAATTTACATTCTAGTAGTAATTCAACTACATCAGTTAACCATGAACCAGTAGTTAGGAGAAAGGTATCTCATCCCACTAGTTGCTCAGGTTTGATACACCCCATCCCCCTTTCCTAATTACCGACATTTCCAGAAGGGGAAGGAGTCGATCCATGATCAGGGGGAGACAGAAAAGGAAAGCATCTGTTGGAGAACAGAAAGGACCTGCCTTGAAGAAAATGTGGGAGACATTAACACCAACATAGTATGGAATATTTCCCATAGACCCTTAGACAAAGATGAAACCGAATTGTTGAATAAGGGTCTATCATTCATACCTACCAGTAATAGTGATCTCACAGATACTATTTTAGATACCAGATTATTTGTTCGTAATGTACAGTTGAAGTTACTTTTTAGAAATGAAAATACTAATGTTCAAGTTCCACACTTTTCAAAACAAAGTACATTTATTCCTAACCACCAGCCCTTACTAGATGCCTTTAACAAAATGGTTGAGGAAGATATTTATAATCTATGTAACCATTCTTATAAAAATAAGAAAGGTAGTCTAACATACCGACAGAGATCAGCATTGAGAAGACCGAAAAATGATAAGAACATTATCATCAGGCCAGCCGACAAAGGCGGGCCAGTAGTAGTGATGGACATGGTTGGATATAATTATTTCATGTACGAAATGCTTGATGAGAGGAAGTTTTATATGCCTATTCCTTTGGGAGATGTTCAAAATCATGTTACAAGGGTTTATAACACTCTAGAGGACCTAAAGAAGAGTGAAATTATTAGTGTAGAGATGTTTAATTTTTTCTGGGTTGAGAATCCTTTAATACCTGTTATTCAAGGCCTACCCAAGTTACATAAGAACACAGCCCACCCCCCAATGAGACCAATAGTGGCTGGTAGGGGTTGGGTCACTGAACCCATTTCGATTTATATTGAAAAAACCTTAAGGCCTATAGTTTATAAGAACTCTTTCATCCTTAAGCATACAAAACAGTTTTTGTTAGATCTCTATATTAAAATGGATACAATAGAAGATACTCTGCTCTACTTTTTAGTGACTTTAGATGTTAAGTCATTGTTCATGGTTATTCCTAACCAAGAAGGCACAGAAAGTATTCATAAGTACCTCAGACAGTATACTGAACTCACACCTACTAAAGTAGATTTGTTGTGTTCGTTACTTGAAATAGTGTTGGAAAATAATATTTTTGGATTCAATAATGATATGTTCATACAGAAAGATGGCATGGCTATGGGCACGCCTTGTGCCAATAGCTACGCCAACTTGGTGATGGCTATCTGGGAAAGGGAATATTTATTCCCCCTACACAGTTTTCAGAAATTTGTGATTTTCTGCAAACGTTTCGTAGATGATCTTTTTCTTTTGTGGACAGGTAGCAAAAGTGAATTGTATACTTTTCTTGATGAAATGAATTCACTCACAAATTATTTAAAATTTACCATGGATGAGTCTAATTATAGGATCAGTTTTTTGGATGCATATATAGAGAGACTGATTAATGGTAAACTTAATACTGGTGTCTACAGGAAACCTTGTTATAGGAATAGTTTGTTACATAGAAGGAGCATGCATGTGAAATTTGTCTTTAACAACATTATTAAAGGACAAGACATCAGAGCCTCCAGGCTCAATCCAACCCAAGAGGGGTATGAGAATGAATTAATAGACCTTAAAGGGAGGTTGTTAGCCAGATCATATAACATACATGAAATATCTGGCTGTTATCAAAGCATTGAACAATACAGGAGTGACAGAGCCTGTCCATATTTTTCTGATTATGGTAGAAATATGTATTCTAGTTGTTATAACCCTGGAAGAGTGAACAATTATGTGAAAGTTATACAGAAATGTCCTTTATTTTATACACATGATTTTAATGATGTTAAAGAGATCATTTATAAACACTGGAAGGTCTTAACTGTTGACCCATTAATTAAAGAAATTGTGGGTGAAAATCCACAGTTTATATTTAAGAATAAAAAGAATTTGCATAGAACTTTATGTTACCCTAACATGATAGAAGCCTCTAGCAATGGCTCTCATAGAAAAGGTACTTATCCATGTAATAATTGTAATTTCTGCTCCTACATCTACAATTATAATATGTTTGTCCACCCAGTTACATCACAATGTTTCTTGTTTGACGTTGTTGCCAACTGCAACACTGAACACGTAGTTTACCTTGCATTGTGTACCTGCTGCCCTGCCTTCTATGTAGGTAAAACTGATAGAAGGTTCAGGGACAGGATAAGAGAACACCTTTATCAAATATGTACTCAGTCCAGTACCAATGCTTTATCTAAACATGTTCTAGAAACAGATATTATGCATACTTTCAAATGTATGGTTCTCCAGGTAAATAACCCATTTTAGGGGGGGGGGGGATATCAGAAATTACACGGAAAGAACAGAGATAAAATGGATTATTAGATTCAAGGCACATGTCAGTCCAGGTCTGAATGACAAAATTCCTTTAAAGCCTGTTTTAAAAAACAGGAGATTAAATGTTAAATAATGTTATATAACTGTTTGTTTTTAGCTATGACCAGTGTTTGAAGCACATCTTATTTATAGTAAGGTTTCACTAATGTTTTATACACACATATATGTATGTCTCTATTAGGATATGTGTTTTTAATACCTGATACAGTATTAAGCTGTTATACAAGGGAAATGTTATATCTATATATGTCTCACTATATGTTTACATCACCTGGTTTTTGACTTTAAATTTCTGGTGATGTCATTGGTTATAATTACTCAGTTAATCAGTTGTTATACATAAGGCAGCTAAAGGCTTGATTATTTGTCTGCTAATGGTCTGAGGAAGCCTCTTGGTGAAAGCGCTTACCTCCTTTGTGTGCCTAAATAAAATACATTTGGTTTTATCAAGAACGAGTCATCTTTGGATATTCTACCATTCATCATTTTTGCCGTTTAATTATCGTTTGATTGATGCTGGTATTATTATTATTTATTCTCTTTACGCTCACAAAAATCTTTACTCATGCTGTCCAATTGTTTAACCATGTTGGAATCCAGATTATTCAGTCTAGCTATCCTATACATTTGGTTCTTAACAATGTTTTTAAAAACAAATTGTGGGGCATCCTTATATGATGCAAATTACTATTCAGTTTCATAACCAATAAGCAGATGTGACATACCGGAAGAGATGTTACTGAAGTAACAGCTCAGGAAATGCATGTACAGAATAATGTGGAACTTTCAGAACCGCCTCAACCACGAGTTCCATCGGCTGATAAAAATCAGCAATCACAAACATTAGATTTGAATCATTCACCACAACGTGCACATGTGGAATCTATGCAAGATTTTCCTGTTTGTATAATCAGATAAGAGCACTAGACCCTGTAGATTTCCCCTTCTTCTGCAACAACTGTTACTGATGCCCAAACCAAGGGCATGAAGAGTTTAAGGAGCATTGTGAATGGAATAACACTGGTGCAACGAGCCAGCAACAGGAGTCAAATGAAGAAGTGAAACTGGTATTTAATCTTTCCAAATTACACAGAGTGCACCTCCTGGCGTTTCTGCAGTTACCTCCTACTGTGACTCTAGGCGTCAAGTATTGCTTGTTTATATTTCCATTAATAATTCCAAAACCATGCTACATACAAGGTATCAGACTATTTTATCTTGAAGCGTACATGATGGCAAACACAATTGTATTGATATTTGACCTCTGTAAATGAGTGTTTGTTGGAATGTAAGGTGATAATTTCATTTTTTAATGGCTTAAGCCCCACCCATTGGGTTAAGGTACACACTTAAAAGGGCTGTACTGGAGGGAATGAGTTAAATGAACATGATATCTTTGTTTTAAGTAAAGGATTGAGTTTTGTTACCTCTAGACTTGTTTTTTCAGTTACATTACTTGAACTTAGACAATTCACTCGAAACTTAAATTTAAAAATTTTGTTTGGCACAGAAAATGATTGTGTTCCTGGCTCCCTCAAATGGTCTAGCACATTTGTGCCATATAGTAATACTATTTTTGAAGTATTTGAGAAGGCTGTGGAAAGGGATATCTATAAGTTATATAACTCTAAATAAATGAAAACGTTTTGTAATTTGGGTGTTGAACAATTTAAAGCAATACAGTCATGAATTAAGAATGCTGATATTGTGATCAAGAGTGCAGACAAAAGTGGAGGTGTGGTTGTCATGGATAGTGCATTTTATAATGAAAGTATGTTTTCAATGCTGAGGACTGATGAGTATAAATGCATTAGCAAGATAGACAGCAGTGTTGTTGTTCTCACTGTTAGGGAGGCTGTCTGTACTATGGATAATGCAGGGTGGATAAATAATGAATTATTTGACTACTTTACAACTAAGACGTGTAAGCCTCCCAATATTTATGGTATACCTAAAATACATAAATCCTTAGATAAGCCAACAATGAGGCCTATTGTTTCTGCAAGAGGATGGGTAACAGAACTCATCTCCAAATATTTAGAAAAACAACTTAGACCCTGCCTTGATAAAACTCCCACTATTGTGAAGGACACAACCACATTTTTAGAGCACTATTATGAGTGGACAAAAGGTAAAATTGAAGGTGAGTTTTATTTTATAACTTTAGATGTAAAATCCCTATTTACTGTTATTCCACATGAGGTGGGAATTGATAGCATACGTGCTTTCCTGCATAAGTACTCATACTACAAAACATATAAGCTCGAACGTATATGCGAATTATTACATCTGGTACTTGAAATAATATATTTATTTTTCAAGCAAGTATTTTCCATCAGGTCAAAGGTGTAGCAATGGGCAAATATAGTTGTGTACATATGGGAAGATAAATATATTTTGTCTACACAAAATCACCTTTGGAACCATACAGGTTTTTACAAGATGTTTGTAGATGATCTGTTTGTTGTTTGGAATGGAGATCAGTTAAGCTTTGAGGATTTTTTTTTTGCATATATATGAAATACTACTGCATTTTTAAAGTTTAAGTATGAGATTTCACCTAGTAGCATCACTTTTTTGGATGTAATGTTACTTAAGGATGCAGCTGGAAATATTGAAGCTAAACTATATAGGAAGTCAGTGAAACGGAATAGTTACTTGCATCATACCAGCATGCACTATTTGTTTTTAAAAACGTTGTTAAGAATCAAATGTATAGGGTAGCTAGACTGAATACTCTGGATCCCAACATGGTTAAACAATTGGACAGCATGAGTAAAGATTTTTGTGAGCGTGGTTATTCTGGGAGAGAGACTGTGATAGCTCATGAGTATGTTAGTCAACAATGGACTAATATTGCTCGACCAGCTTTCTGTTATATTGATAAGATGGCCCCTATGAAAGAGTGGACATAAGCAGGCTGCTAGGTGCATGGTCACATTTTATAAGAACACTTCTATGGTGAAACAGATCATTGATAAACATTGGTTTATTTTGCAGGATATTCCTGAGTTGAAACACTTAATATCTGATAAACCAAGTTTTGGATATAAACGATGCACTATACTTATGTAAACCTTATGCTATAAGGAACAACCTAAATATTATTTTTACATCACAAGTAAAAAGCAGGGCACATTTAAATGTAATGACTGTATTTATTATAAGTTTATATATGAACAGAAGTCTATTAGACATCCAGTTACAGGCTTGGATTTTACTTTACAGACTTATGGGAACTGTAATACTCAGAATATTGTCTATATGGCTAAGTGTGAAGTTTGTGACAGTTATTATATGGGTATGACTAATAGGAAGTTTAAAGAGTGGATAGCTGACCATCTTTGTGATATAAGACATAAGGTTGCTAACGATGCTCTATATAAGCATATTTTAGATAAAGGGAACAATCATAGTTTTAAGTTTATGATTTTAAAAAGTAATTCACTTACCGTTACTTGGGGGGGGGGATGTTAAACTTCTAACAGAAAATGAGGAGATGCATTGGATTTTGAAAATGATAGATCCCCATGACATCAGGTTTAAATGGCAGTTTCACTATGAAATCAATGCTCAAATACTTACATGAGCAGGTTTAATTAATTGGAGTCATGTGATTTGATGATGTTTTTATAAATGGTCAATGGATACTTTTTATGGATGTTTGTCTGAAGAATCCTGTTGGCAAAAGTTATTAACTTGCACATTAAAGAGACATTCCTTAGAGTGTTTTCTAGTGCTTTATTTTGTTTGTTCTGCATATTAAGACATACGCACCTCCAGGCTGGTCAAACAGTATGATGCATGGGAGACACTCCAGGTACAGTTAACTGTTGACAAGACTCCTATTCAAATCATAGCTAGATAAAGGCCTCCAACTTTGACTCAAGATGCCCACTCCACTTATCTGGACCTCTTTGAATCTATCAATATTCAACCCTTTACCCTGATCCTGGGCGACTTTAACTATCCAACCATAGATTGAAAGAACTACTCATGCCAAAACACAAAAGCCCAGAGATTCCTTTATTTTGTCAATGCAAATGCTTTGGACCAGATGGTCAACACTTCCACAAGAGGTGATAATATCTTAGACTTAGTATTAACCATTATGAGTAACCACTGCAGCATCCCTACAGTGCCATCCTTCCTAGTAAGATCCAACCACAACGTGGTCACTTTCGAAATCACCATCTCCCAAGACCCCCCCACCTATGATCAAACAAAAGAACTTCTCCAAAGCTGATTGCAACCTCCTGAGGGAAGGTATAAACAGCTTCACAGCCCCCTCCCCCTCTGTAGAAACTGGCATAAATGTCCAAACCTACACCAAAGTACTACACGAGCATTTATATATCTCCATGAAATCAGGAATACCCAACAGGACAAAATCCTCCTCCTCAAGGAAGAGTAAACCTGTCTAGTGGACATCTACAATAAATAAACTCTACAATAAAAGAAAAAAATTGCTGTCCAGGACCAAGAAAGAGCAGGTGCCTAATTGGAAGCAATCTCTCCTTAGCCTGAACTACCAAATACAAGCACTAGTGAAATCCTTTAAAGCAAACTTCGAGTCCAAAGTGGCCACATCTACTAAAGGCAGTCATAAGGCCTTCTACACATATGTACACAATCACAAAGGAAGCACTTAGATCTGTTAAGAACTGGTGGTCAAGGACACCACATACATAAACACTGTAGATATAGTCAATCTACTGGCTGACAGGTTCAATGAAAACTTCCTCCCTCTGTCCCCCATCAGTAAATTAGGACAACCCCTGCACTTGCCCCCCTTCCCTTATCTCTAGGGAGCAAGTCATCACTGCCCTATCAAAGGCAAAAAATACAGCTTCCATGGTACCCAATAACATCCCAGGCTGCATCCTACATGAACTTAGGTAGGAACTTGCAGCACCATTAGGCACCCTATTCAACCAAAGCCTGAGTACTGGCTTCATCACAGCTGAGTGGAGGACAGCCAGTGTCATCCCTTTGCACAAAGGTGGAGTGTCCACTGATCCCGGAAATTATAAACCCATCAGCCTAATTAGCCTGATCTGCAAGGGCATGGAATGGATTATCATGGACCTTATTAACAAGGACATTGGCAAAATCCAAACACTCTATCCCAGACAGTTTGGTTTTGTAAAGGGAGGTCATGCCTGTTAAACTTGGTTGACTTCTTTGAGACAGTCACCAAAGCCATGGACAAGGGGAAGACGGTGCACACCACCTACCTTTACCTAGCCAAAGCCTTCGATACTATTCTCCACTCGGATATAACAGATAAACTCTCTCAACTAGGCATCAATCCATATGTTACCAGATGGGTAACAAACTGGCTCACTGATAGACCTCACCTAGTCAAAACAGGGCAAACCGCCTAAAGCAGTAGACCTGTAAAGAGCGGCATTCCCTAGGGATCGGTCTAGGGGCGTCTATTGTTTGGGATATATTTTTCTGAGGTGCAGGCCAAAACCAGCTGGCTATGGCTGACCAAGTTTACAAATGAATGCAAGCTGGGTGCTGTCATCAATTCTCCTAGTGATGTGGACATCCTCCAAGAGGGTCTCACCCAAACAAATGACTGGTGCCAGAAACATGGCCTCAAACTTAATGCCAAAAAATGCATCATCATCCCCTTGATAACAAGGTCCTAAGCACACAATCAGTCGAGAGGGACTCAGGCACCCAGGTTGATAGCAACCTGACTTTTGACTACCATATTCCCTCCATTGTACAGAAGGCTTTTTACATGGCCCACCTCATTAGGAAGCGTATCTCATCCAGGGACAAAAAGGTCATAACATCCCTGTATTCTTCCCTCATAAGACCCATTATTGAGTACAACACCCATTTTGGCATGTACCTCACAAAGCATATGCAGCAGATGGAGAGAGTACAGAGGTTCCTCACCAGGAGAATCCAGAAACTCAAACATCTACCCTATACAGATAGGCTAAAAGCCCTGTCCCTCTACTCAGTCACATACAGACTCCTCAGAAGTGACCTCCGTCTTGCATACAAAGCAATCTCAGACCCCGCCTTGATGGGACTGCTGCATATCCGCAAGTGAAGCTCTACTAAAGTAACTGCACAGGCGACCTCAACCTGGTCTGTGACATCAATAGGACTGGTTGTCAGGATAGATTTGTGTCCCAGGGACTTCTTCTTCTGTGGAATAGACTCCCTCTCCACGTCAAGCAGAGTACCTCATTATCCCTTTTTTAAGCGCAACCTGTATAACTGGATGGGGAACAGAAAATACACCACTGGGATTCCACTTGTGTCCCTGCTGGACAGGGGTATCATGTGCTGACTTGTTGAAACATGGGCTAAATTCTTGGCTAGGCTTATAAGGTCCTCAGGACCAATAACATAGTAACTTCCCATGATCCTATGAACCTATATATAGAATAGAGTGTGTGTGTGTGTGTGTGTGTGTGTGTGTGTGTGTGTGTGTGTGTGTGTGTGTGTGTGTGTGTGTGTGTGTGTGTGTGTGTGTGTGCGTAGATATATATGTATTTATTTATTTATTTGTCTTTGTTGACCAGGAAAGTCCAAAAAATATGCAG
>NC_056725.1:67767549-67870049 GCF_019279795.1 Protopterus annectens
GAGCTTTGCATTATTATTATATAAAATGATATAATTCAATATGTAATATAGTGCAGGGTAATAAATGCTATGTGTATTTAAAGGTAATACTTGATAACACTGGTGATTTATGTTCCTCATATCAAAAGTAGGATGATTTGCTTACCATTTTTAGTAGTAAATCTGGACTTACTGATGATGATTATACTTTTGCAGTTGGCACGACTTAGAGAACTGTTGTTGCATACATTAAAGACCAGACTGAAGAGACAAATAATGTTAGGCAAATAGCAAACAGAACACATTTAGGAAAGGATGAATCTATTGTCTGTAAAGATCACTCATCCCCTACTAAACAAGATAGTACTACTGACAACTTCGGACTTCTGGATGCAAGTATTCAGCAGTTAAAGGATTAAGATAGTATAGAAGAAAATTTAAAAAAATGAAGAAAGGAAGACATTCACAACAAATAGCAGAGAAGAAAACCAAACTCATAAATGTATGTCAAGCAAAGAGAAAACATACTGAAAAAGGCACTGCTTTGTTATGCAACATATAGATTTCAGGGAATGATAACATTTTCTATCCAGAAACCTTCAATCTACAGAAAAAGGCATACGTTTTCCAGTAGAGAAGGTAGACAAAAGAAGCAATGACACATAAAAAGGAAGAAATCAAATCTGAACGTGGAAGCATTGAAGAACATTACATGAAAAAAATGTCCTGTTTTTAAAAAATGGAAATGTGTAGAGCATCTAAGGCTAATTTTGGGCACACATGTTCAGACAAGATATCAAGATCATGGAAGATCATTTTTGCAGTAGATATTTTGCAATATTTGACAAATACAAGGAAGGAGTTTTGCCAGGTCGAAAATATAAGTTTGCAGATAGCAACATTTGATGCATCTCTGAATGTTGTTAATGCTAGGAGCACAGATAGCAACATTTAATGTATCTCTGATGGTTGTTAATGCTAGGAGCATTAGTAATAAAACTTTTTTATTGGAAAATTTGCTACATTCCCACAAACTGATGTTGTTATTGCTTGAGCAGTGACTGGAAACCACTTTTGCCAGGGTATAAATGTTTTTACTGTAACAGTCTAACAAATCATCAGGTGCAGGTGTTATGATAGGGATTAAAGAGAGTTATGAGACATGTGATTATTACATGTTCAGTGATAACACCAATATTATAGACTGTGTAACTGTAGCAATAAAGATAGCCCCAGAACACACACTTGTTGGAATTTGCAGGCCCCCAAAGTCATTTGCTGATGACCTAGAGGAATTCATACATTTCTTACATGAAACACAAGAGGGAAGAATAATATTAGCTGGGGACTTAAATTTACCAGAAACAGACTGGAATAATATTGATTCAGCAACATTAGTAAGGGAATTATTCACAACATATGTTCAGGAACAACAATTGCTTCAGACTTTAAAAAACTAAAGAAATTGCTATTACTTCATGTCAGTATTTATCACCACTAATATACAATGATCATGGGGTTATAAAAATTAATTTGTTGCTTGATAATTCTGCCAAACTAAAATCTAAACAAATACACAGAAGATTTATAACAGGTTATATGGAAGCAAAACAGTCACTATTCAAAACTAATTGGAGTGATGCGTTCAATGGAAAAAAACTGCAGAAGGAATGTGAAAAGTTTTGAAAGAGAAATTGTTTGAATACAAAAAATCAAAAACTGTTTTATATCAGGATTTCGGCGCATATTGTCAGGAGTATACATTTCCATAATAACAAGATACTTCATTAAGGTAAGAGATAAAAATATAACAAACAGAAAAGAGGTTAAACTACAACTTGAAAACTGAAATATTGTGTCACAAGATCAGGAAAAATTTGAAGAAAATTTATATGAAGATATTGAGCATAATAGAAAACCATTTTATAGATTCATAAGATATGGAAATTTGAGTAAAGACATACAAATTGATAAACTGTGTGCAGATTCTAAAATTAATTCTCAGACACAACAGATTATAGATATATTTACAAAATCTTAAGTAAAAGAGTTTGGCTCCACACAGGGGGTGCTAAGTTGTTCTCATGACATCCAAGTAACCTCAGATTCTGAAATTAAATTAGTTTATATTGGAAAAGAACTATGTGAACTGGATCCAAATAAAGCACAGGGAGAAGACACAATTAATAATAATGAATTGAGAACACTTCAGCAAGAACTCAGCACCATTATATTTATTATTTACTAGGTCATATAAATATGGGGAGATTCCTCAAGATTGGAGACATGCACTTAAAACCTGTCTTTGAGGAAAAGGAGAGTAGTGGGAATGTTTGGGGTTATCAACAAACAGTAGAGACTCTTTGGACAACCTATGCAGAACATTCTATAGGAATGAGAAGTGTACTAACTGATTCTCTAAAAGAGCAGCTGATGTATGGAATCTACTACCAAACTGCATTAAAGCAAGCGATAGTCTGGATATTTTTTAGAGTAGCCTTGAACTTATTATGGGAAGAACTGTTTTGGTATATTTGCAGGCTAGAAGGACATTAATGCCCATGCTTGAAATATTTGTATGTATGTATGTATGTATGCATCTCACTGTCTTGTACACCTTACTTTTTAGTTTCTTTGGCATTCTATGACAGAAGAATGCCAAAAAAGCTGAAGAGTAAGGTGTACAAGACAGTGGTGAATCCAGTACTACTGTATGGTACAGAAACCTGGGCAGTAAAGGCAGAATAGTTGAAGAAGCTAGAGGTTATGAAAATGAAGTGCCTGAGAAAGGTGGTATAATGCACACTGTGGGAAAGACTAAGAAATGAGGACAAGCCAAAGTAGCTCCAATTGCAGAAAACATCAAAGAGAACGTATAGAAAAGCAGAAGACAATCTGATGAGGAAGATTTGGGGCAGACAGGAAGAAGGTAAGAGGAAGCGAGGACGTCCAGCAAAGAGGTGGATGGATTGTGTGAAAGAAGATCTGCGACAGTCAGCCACGAGTGTTGAAGAAGGCAGGAGTGTGGCACTGAATCGAGAGAGTTGGTGACAGTTAACACAATACCCCATCCCCATGTAGAAACAAATGGGATAAAAGGGGGCTGATGATGATGATGATGTATGCATCTCAACCACTGAAAGCAATGAGTGAATGTGAGCTTATGGACATGTTAATTAACACAGGCAGCTGCATAAATGCTTACCACAGCCATCTCCGGGGGGGTGGAGGAGCACATGGCTAATTAGCATTGGCTGCTCCCTTGGAATTCTTCATTAGCATTTGTGATAGGATGGGTAGGATGCAGAGACAGCCCACTGCAGTGCTGCACCACCTTGTAGTACAGTACCATGGTAGGGCTGTTTCTGATTCGGAAATAGTTACTTTAAGGGGTAAGATGGGCTTATCCTTCACAGTAACCTTTCTGAATTCAGTCTGAAGTGTTCCTCTGCAGAATAAACTGCTTTAAAAGTTGCTAGATACTTCATTCCACCTCACTTCTTTGAACATATGAAACTTGTTTACTTTCTGCCACTGTTCTCTACCAGAACTGTCCACTGTCTTTACCTAGCTCAAGACTGGATCCTAACAGCACTTAGGGGTGCTTAACACATGCTTACGCACCTTTACCACATCAGAAAGTTGCTTAGCAAGCTTGTCTTTTTTCTCCATTTTTGAAGTATAATCATGGCACTCCATGCACTACCAATAAAATAAAGATAAACTAAAGATTATGATCTTTAGTACTGTGTATATTTTCATTGCATATACTCTTATGTATGTAAGTAAGGCTTCTATAGTTTCAGTTTAGATATTATCTTCAGTGAACCTAATGAGTTGTTCGTATTGACTCTCAGATGAAAACTTTCTAGAAAGTATAGTTTTGTGGAATTTAAAAGGAGACGTTAGTCCTATGATCAGAACTGAAGTTTACTGAAGAATTTCTGCAGTTTTGACTGGCCTGTGGTTAAGTCAGAACCAGAGGAGAGGAAGGTCAAAATGCATATACAGCGGAGTCCCTCTACAGGTTTGCTGTTCCCTAATGTTAATGCTGAACTTGTTAAACAGCCGGGGACCAAGTACTGATTCTTAGTTCATACTATTAACAATAGGCTGACTTTACTAACAGAGTCATCCTGATGGATTAATGAGTGTTTTTTCAGGTAAGTCCAAACCATGAGATACCTGATGATTATATTTCATAGACAGATAATTTTGAGAAGAGAAGAATATGATTAACAGAGTCAAATGCTTTTGACACATTAGTGATAGAAATCTATAACAATTAATTTGTGACCATCATCTTAAATGTGCTTTATTAAATTTATTAATGTCTTCTGTCCATATCATGATGGGGCTGAAAATTATATAGTTTGATTCAGGTTTGATTACTTTTAATTAGGTAAGACAGCATTTGCATTTATTTATTTATTTCACATTTGTTAACCAGGATAGTCCAACTGAGCAAAGCTCATTTTCAGCAGATGCCAGAGAAGAAAAGTTATAATTTAGTAAACTAATTAGTAATGATAGATAAAGTAAAAGTGCATATAATAGTAAAAGAAAAATAGAATAAACATGCATATATGTTGCAAATATTGTGCAGCTATACAGTTTTATAGTAGTAAAACACAAGTGGAAGAAATGATTTGAGGTGCCAAAGAACATAAGCTAAGACAGAAGAGTAATCTAGAGGTTATATGGTAGGAGAAGAAAGAAAACAGAGAAAAAGAAGTAGTGAAGTATATTTAATGGAGGGGTGGAAGTAAAAGCTGTTAAGAATGGCAGCCTATGGAGGATGAAGACTGAACTCTTGAGCTTCAGTTACTCAAGGTTCTACCCACAGAAAATCACTGTCAGAGACATCTGCCAGCAATGATGCCCTTTTGAGGGGAATTTCCTTGTTCAAGTTGGTGTGACCATGGAGTTCATATATGTAAGTTTGGGGGTAGGGTCTTGCTCCCTAAATTTGGGGAGGGCAAGGTGGCTTGTTCCCCTCTGTAAAAAATCACTTACAATGTGTTTTTCAGATCTTTCTGGTGAATGGAGTTTGGGGATATGGATTCTTGGGGCATTCAGTTTCATTCACTCATAGTGGAAGTGCTTACAGAAGTAGTGGCTGCAGTTTCATGTACAGGGGAAAGAACATTTGATAGCAAGATGACAATTGTTCGTTATGTCCTTAGATCCTCCTCAGGTGTGAGACAAAACACAAAAGCAAGGCTAGGTACACTGTACGTATATATATATATACATATATATATATATATATATATATATATATATATATATATATACACACACACACACACACACACACACACACACACACACACATATATATATATATATATATATATATATATATATATATATATATATATATATAATGTGTTATAGTGTGGCCAATTAATGAGCATGTGCAAGCAAGGGAAAATAATCTACCTAATTATCTGGTAAATCCACACAGACACAGACAGAGGCATGCAAACTCTACACAGACAATGACTGGAGGGAGGGTTCAAAGAGTATAGCCTGGAGCTGTGAAGAAGAAATCTTTCCACTGAGCAACTGTGCTAATCACAGCTTATGTGCAACTTTTGCCAAAGGTTAGCAAGGGGATTTAGTAATGCACTGAGTCTGTACCTTGTAAACTTATCATTTAGTTCTGCATTAAGCAGTGGGACTCCTGTAGTAATTTTACACCTCTGAAGAATAAATTCCTCCTTCTGGCTATGTTAAATAATCTGCATTATGGGTCTACTGTCAGTCTTACCTGTGATGACAAAATTTAGGGACAGATTATCTAAACATGTAGATGAGCTCTTACAAAGATGTTTCAGAACAGTTAAGTATAAAATAGCTGAAGTGTAAATTTGCAAGGCAGTAATCATTTGTCAAGAAGGAAGTACTAACCATATAGCTGACTGCATCACAAGGACCCAAAAAGTCTGTGATGAATTTTTCCACAATAAAAATGTAGCAGAAGTAATGACAATAATGGAGGGTCTTGCATGTTCTAATTAAAAACTACTTAAAGCTTTCCATAATTTCTTTAGTAAACACAAACTGTTCTGATTACGAAGCAGCTTGTGACTGTGCCATAAATGTTCACATCTTGTGAATAAACAGCAGTTTTGCTCATTTATTTTCTCCAGTGACTGCCATCCTATGTTATTAGTTAAGATGTGGGGTAAGTTATTATTAAATTTATTTCTTATTTTTTCTTTACTGACCAGGTTAAGTCCACTAAGCCTGCGTTCTCTATCCAGGGTGACCCAAGGTTTTATTTATGCCTCTAGGGGAAATTTGGCCAGGGCACTGGGCAACTTCCCATCCTCTTTGAAGGAAATGAAGTGAATCACTCTCTGGAGCTACTAGGTGATGCTGGAGGGCTGCTACTGCAACTTCAGGAATCCCGTGACTGAAAAGAGTGCAGTAGAGCTGCAGAGTGGAGCAGGAGAAAACTTACTGAAGGAAAGAGGAGATTAAATAATTGTTACAGAGGTGGAAAACAGAAGACTGGAAACACAAGTACTGATAAATTTGATGAAACAGGCAGAGACAAAGGAAGGAGAAGAAGCTAGATGCAGTAACATGTTGGAGAGAGTGTAACAGAAAGAAAAAACTGAGAGATTGGAAACACAAACAACAGCTGGTAAAGGGAAAATAATGGAGGGATTCTAGGCTAGTGACATAGGCAGTTTTCAGGGTTTACCTTTGCAACATTTTTTTTAACATGAAATAAGTTATGAATATGCACAAAGGCAAGGAAGAATAAAAAAAAGGAACTGAGAGAAGATGGTTGTATGTCACCAGTGCCCTGGCAAAAAACTCGTTACGAAAATAAAATTGCCAAAGATTACAAAGACAACCACAAGGCATTCTATAACTATGTCAAGAATCTAAATGGCAATGCTCAGATCTGCTTTGAGCTACAACAGAATGGCATTAAATATACTGATCCCAAGGATATTGCCAATATCCTTGCAGATCGATTCAGTGCTAACTTCACCCCCCCCACCCTCTAAAGGGCCCATCTCAATACCAAAAGATTGCCAAATTCCGGTAATCATGGCCACACAGGTAAAAAGCACACTCTCCAAAGGTAAGAATACAGCATCCATGGGACCAGACGACACTGTGTACTACATGAACTACAGAATGAACTGGCACCTCACCTAAGTGTCATATTTAATCATAGCCTCACCTCAGGCTTCATGCCCACTGAGTGGCGCACAGCTACAGTTATCCCACTCCACAAGGGGGGATCCATCTTGTATCCAGAGAACTACCGCTCCATCAGTCTCATGAGCCTGATCTGCAAGGCCATGGAATGTATTATCATGGAACTTGTAAACAAAGACATTGGCAACCTTCAAACACTGGACCCCACCCAGTTTGGGTTTGTGAAGGGCCGATCTTGTCTCCTGAACCTGATTGACTTCTTCGAATCAGTCTCCAAAGCCGTGGACGAGGGTAAGGCAGTCCACACAGCCTATCTGGACTTTGCCAATGCCTTCAACACCATACCCCACTCTGGAATCATAGATAAACCTACTAAGCTGGGCATTAATCCCTACATCACTCGATGCATTGCCAACTGGTTTACTGACAGAACCCACACTGTAAAAGTAGCCAACTCCAAATCCAGATCCAGACAAGTGACAAGTGGTGTACCTCAGGGTTCAGTCCTGGGACCGCTCTTGTTTGGCATCTACTTCTCTGAAGTACAGGCCAACACTAAGGGACTCTGGCTAACAAAATTTACAGATGACTGCAAGCTGGGAGCCATTATTGAATCCCCAAATTATGTGGATATTCTACAAAAGGGCCTTACAGGAGCAGATGCTTGGAGCCAGAGCCATGGGCTCAAGCTCAATGCCAAGAAATGTATAGTTATCCCCTTTGGGAAAAAACATGTACCCATGAATTACCACATAGGTGGCAGTACACTAAACACCAAAAGTGTGATAAGAGACTTAGGGACACAGGTGGACAGTGGTCTCACCTTCGATAACCACATTACCACAACAGTCAGGAAATCCTTCTATGTGGCACAACTCATCAATAAGGGCTTTTCATCCAGAAAAATGGAGGTCATTGTCCCACTGTACACATCCCTCATTAGACCCATTATAGAATACAAAGCCCCGTTTGGTATGTACCTCTCAAGACATCTGCAATGACTGGAAAGGCCACAGAAATACTTCACTAAAAGAATCACAAGCCTAAAGCAGATGTCCTATGCTGACCGTCTAAAAAAACTCCAGCTATACTCTGTTGCATATCGTCTACTCAGAGGCGATCTCTGCTTAACATATAAGGCCATATCAAACCCAGAGTTGTTGGACATGCTACACTTAAAGAAATCCCAATCCCTCAGAGCAACATGCTCCAGGGATCTAAACCTTGTCATCACAATGAACAAAACATGCTGGAGGGATAGGGTTCTGACCCAGAGACTCCCCATACTCTGGAATAGACTGCCCATACATGTCAAGCAGAGTGCCTCCTTGGCCCTCTTCAAAAGGAACCTTGATTATTGGATGGGAGATAGGAAATTCACTCTGGGGATCACGTCAGTCACCCTGCTAGACAGGGGTCCAGGGAAGTAAATATTGTGGGAAGAAATAGCCAGGGAATTGTTATGGCTAGGCTTGTATAGGCCCTAGGGCGAGAGCCTAGTACCAACCTATGAACCTATAAATAATTGCAGTTTCTTAACAGAAACAGAAAAGATGACCATTGATGAGAATAAAATGTAAAACTGATGGCAGTGCGAACAGGCATGGCATTATGGATAGTATGACTGCCACTGACACTAGGATATAACATTAAAGACATAAGAACATTAATTAATTTGCAAGTTGAAATTTTTTGTGAAATGATATTTGAAAGTTTTAACTTGCTGGAAAAAATATGACTGAGACTGAAAAAGAAATACAGCAGTATAATAGAAAGCCTATTTATTTCAGAGCTTGAGACTACAACTAAAAAGAAAATAAATGTGCAGTTTAGGACTTCAGATATGTATGAGTACAAGTTAAAACTATTTTTTCTTTTACTATGTAGTAAAGTGCATGAAATAAAAAAAAAGTGTAAATTGAAAGAAATGTATGCACTGGGGGTTAAGAAGCGTGGGTAACAGTGGATGTTAAGGGTGGGAAAATGCAACGTATTTCAAATACAATAGTTAGAAATGGTTAGAGAGGAATTGTTACATACTGGGATCAACCCAACACAAGTTATTTCTGTGGGAGGAGGTGACATATAGCAAAAAAAAAGCTTTTTTGCAGAAAATGTGAAGAATTTGGACACCTCTGTTTTGACTGTCCCATATTAGAAGAGGAAAGAGTATATGTAGAGGAACGTTTAGAAGAAAGACAAACAGAAAAATATTATTACTGGAGATATTAAAAGAGAAAGTGGTATGGAGAAAGGGATACTGAAAAAAGGTTAAATAAAGAAGATGTAGTTAGAGAAGAAATACAGTCCAAAGTGAGGAAAAGAAAAATAAGATCTGGAAGTAAAACACACACAAAAAAAGGAAAAAGGATTATATAAGAATTTTAGTATTGAATGTGAATAGCATTAGAAATAATATAAGAGGTTTGGTGGAGGTGGAATTTTATAAAAAATAAAAATGGATGTTTTTTGCTTGCTAAATACCAGATGTAACAAGGACGACTGGGGAAAAGAAGGGGGTCAAATTGTTTGGTCTGTAGAAAATGAGACATTTTCTGGAATAGGAATTATTATAAAAATGAAGAAATAAGAATTATGGATATAACAATACTATTACAAGGAAAGATAGTGATATGTGATATGAGAATGAGACAAAAATGTAGAAGATTAATAGTGATTATGCATATACTAATATGATTGAGAGAAACAGTTGTTTGAAGAAATAAAAAAAAAACAATTATATTAGTTAATAAACAACAACAACAACAATATGCCAATAGTGCTGGTAGGATATTTTAACTGTAAGCTGAAGAAAAAAAATGTAAAAATAATTAAGACATTAAGGGAATTAATGAAATGTGGAGATTTAAAAGTGGGAAAGAATACATAATGTTCATATAGAAGGGGAATTTACATCTGAAATTGATTACTTTATTCTAAAGATAGAAATAACAGGAGTGCACAGATGGTCTAGAACAGGGGAAGACAGTGAAATAATAAAGAAGGAAAAGTGATAAAGGGGGTTTAGAAGTGAGGAAAAATTATGAGAAAGAGAGAGAAATATTATAGAAAGATCATATGACAATGAGACCACTTTATAAAAATGAGGCACAGTGGGGGTAGTATATAAGCAGAAGTATAAAAATATATTTGGAAGTGGAAAGAAGAATAAAAAAGAAATGCAAAGAATTATATAAAGCAGTTTTACAAAACTATGAGAAATAAATAGTAAAAGTAAGAGACAAAATAAGGGAAATAGAAAAAAAAGCAGATGTATGAAAGGAATAGAGAAAATAGAAAAATGATGTTATATAGGCAAACATATTTTACTAAAAGAAAAAAAAGATTTTTTCTCCTTATTTAGGAAAAGAAATAAAAATGACAGAAGGGAGGATGGATGCCATCTTATATGATAAAGGAAATATAAAATACAAAAAAAGATATTATGGAGGTGGTAGAATACAGTTTTGCAGAGAAAATGTATGTAAAAAGGAAACAGATGGGCTAGAAGAATTGAAAGTGAAAAATATCTAAAAAAAGAAAGGATTTTTTTAGAAAATAATATTAGAAGAAATAGTGAATGTGATAAAAGAGGGTAAGAATGAATCAGCACCAGTATTAGATTGTGTGCTTTATAAGTATTATAAGGAAATAACATTAGGATGAAAGAGAATAAAAAAAATGAATAAATGGAATGAGTAAATGAAGGAAGGTATAGTAGAATAAGATATATGAGGTGGAGTGATACAATTTACATGGAAAAAGTATGAAAGAAAGATATAAAAAAAATCAAAGGCCTATAACACTGGGGAATACTATGAGATATTTATAAAAGTACTGCAAAAAAGGACAGATAAAGTATTGGATGAGGTAGTAGAGGAAAGGATGTGTGGTGTAAAAGGAAGAGAGGTGAAATAAATGTTAATTATAGAGAAAAAAGTACTAGAGATGATGCTGAAAGAAAATAAAGAAGAAACACTGAAAGGATGTTACATAGATAATGCATTTGATAAAATGAGCCATGAAGCAATGTGGCATATGTCACAGGAGAAAAAAAAATATTAATGTAATAAATGTTATGAAAATTCCTGAGTGCAAGTTATGATAAATGGACAGATGAGAAAAAAATAAATATTAAGAGAGAAGTAAAACAAGGATGCCTGATGGGTATGTGCTCATTAGTATTAGTAATGAATACAGTAGTAGAGACATGCATGTATGAAATGAGGGAGGCAAGAAGTACGATGGAAGGAAATGTTACATTACCAATATGTATGGCATATACAATTTAGTTATAACAAAAACAATGGAGGGATAAGTAAGGATGTAATAAGAGTTGGAAAAGTTGTCAAAAAGCTGTCATGCAGTTAAACAAAATTAAGTATTAGGGATTTGGTGAGATAAAAATAAATAAATGAATAGAAAATATTTCATAAGAAAGGAAGTAAAGATCTTGTGAGTGACATTCAGTGAGTATGAAACTGTAACAAGTCATTAGAGAGAGATAGTGGAACATATAACAAAAAGTTACCTTGATGGAAGTTTTTACTTATCATTTCAGAAAACGACATACATGCAAAATACTTATACATTAGGAAAATAGCATATTCAGGGGAATATATATATATATATATATATATATATATATATATATATATATATATATATATATATATCCCTCTCAAATGAAAAAAATAGTTATTAGAGATCACTCAACTTTATTTGGGTCTCAAGGCTGAACTCAGTGAGAAGAGGGATAATTTATAATAAAAAAGAAGATGTTTTGAAGATTAAAAAAAAATCCAGTGATGCACTTAGCATCTATGCATTTACTTTGGGTAATGAAAAAGTTAAAGAACGACAAAAATAAATGATAGGTAAGATGATATATGAAAAATATAAAAATGTATTGGAAGAAAAAAGAGAGAAAAGAAAAGGAAAGAAAAGAAAAACAAGATTTGCATGAAGAAAAAGAATAAGACAAAAATGAAATCATGGAAGCTGAAAGTAAGTGAAATCAGTGGGAACAGAAGATAATGGTATAATATGATTTTAGAAAAGAAGTTAGTGTTCCCATGAAGGAATTAAAAGAAGATGAAAATGGCAATAAAAGACAGAAGAAAAAGGCCTGAAAATGTTTATGAAGCAGAGGATGTTTTGTGGAGAATTTTATTAGGCAAATTACTATTGACAGAGAATATGAAATACAATGTAATGGAGAAAAGACAATCCCCAGGGTTCAATAAAATCCATGTAGGCTCCATGTAGAGCCTACATGGAATGTACCAGTGTACATGGCTATGGTTCCCACCTGGCAGCATGCCATGCATATCAATCATGGAGCACTGCCGAGGGAGATCACAATAACATGGATAATGAATCTGTGTAGGCAGTAGTGTAGGGTCCCATGATTATGGATTTTCCAGGGAATTCTTATGTACCCTGCTAGTGTAGAAATATGTGTGAATTTTAATATCTTGTTTTATTTATTTATTTATTTTTTAATGCCCATTTGGGAGCGTAGCAATGCCAAACTGTGCTTATACATACACAGCTGACACCTGCCAGACATCTAAAAATACAAACTGGATGTAATTAATTAATTATTTTGCTTTCTTTTAATGTGCATTTGTGCGGTGCAGAGCACAGCAATGCTAAGCTATGCTTACACATGCACAGGTGACATCTACCAGACATCTAGAAATATAAACCGGATGTAATTAATTATGTGTATTTGTCTACTATGTTTTTATTTCATATTATGAATGGCCATTTGGGAGGCACAGAGTGGTGCTTATCAATGCTAACAGGTAGTTTAGTAGTATATGTGAAGGTATACTGATTTTCTTACTAGGTAGAGTCACGGCCTACAGCGTTGTAGGTCCCAGGTTCAAGTCCCCAGCAGTTATATCTTTTTTACATTTATTGCTGTGGAAATGTGTGAGGTGACCTAAAGGGTGGTTTAATGTAAAAACAAATTTGTTACATTTGAAAAAGCTGTGTGGTGCTAAGCACTGCTTAAACACGGTTAATGGCTACTCCTATTTGTGCATTGCTAGCCTTCACTAAAACATGGCTGTGCGAGTTTACACAATGCTCAGCTCTACTAAGTGGGTTTGGATGATGCTAAGCAATGCAGTACTTTTTTGAATGTTGCAGTATACTAAGGGCAATAGGCAGGAATTCTGCAGCATTTGTTGTAATCTTATTAACCTGTAGATATGCCTGGTGATGTTGTTGAGGGACAAAGCTTTTGGGCGCAGAGGTGGGGTATGCAGGAATCCAGAGTGTTTGTTGGACTGCTGGTCCAAAACTATGAACCCTGGCTTTTGCAGGGCAATTACCAGGGCACAGAATATAAAGCTGATGCCTGGGATCAGTTGACCAGGGATCTTACCAGTGCTACTGGTATCCCTCACACTGGTGAGTAGTGTCATCACCACTATGATGACCTGAAGTGAAGGAAGAGGGGAACCTTGGACACCTGGGTCCAAGAGGCTAGTGCAGGGCATGTCCCACATATATGTAAATATATTTGTCACTACTTTACTAAAATACAAGCTGAATATGTGCAAAACTGGTATGCATAATGATGTGCTTCTCTTCCAATAGCTGCACCTGAATGGGCTTGCAACATCCAGTCTCATGCCAGGCACATGGCCAGGATGTGCCATGAGTGTGGTAAGTATGGATATTTTCTGATAACAGTTGTGCAATAAACAATACCAATAACAATAAGCAATAAGGTGTAAATTAGGATTGTTGTTTGATAATGAATGTGTTGTAATAAGTGCAGTAGGGCTGTATTTACTACATGTCAGTTCTAATGTTGCTGCAGTCAACTGAAAAAACTGAAATAAATAAAGAATGCAAAAGTAATTGCCTAATAAATGTATTGCACAGCCTGCAGTATGGTGCAGGGCTGTCTGCAGCCCACTTTCAGTCACGTAATGCTCTCCATTCCTCCTATTCCAGGAATAAGGTATATGGGTAAGGTAGGTCACGTTCTGGGCAGATATCATGTATATACTTCACAGATTCTAAGGAGCAATAGCAAAGTGTAAAGCAGGATTGTGGTTTCATAAGAATATGTTGAAATAAGTGCAGTAGGGATGTATTCATTGCATGTTTGTTCTAATGTTGCTGCAGTCAAATGTAAAACTGAAATAAATAAAGGATGTAAAATTAATTGCCTGATAAATGTATTTCACAACCCACAGTATGGTTTGGGGCTGTCTGCAGCCCACTTTCAGTCACATAATGCTCTCTATTTCTCCCACTCCAGGAACACAGTTTATGGGTAAGGTAGCCCACTTTCTGGGCAGATATCATGTGTATACTTCACAGATTCTAAGGAGCAATAGCAATCAAGTGTATAGCGGGATCTGAATATGTTGAAATAAGTGCAGTAGGGCTATTGTGATCCTTTGAAGGCGAATGGCCGAGGTACCAGATCGTTGATAGAATAAAGAGCTTTGGTGGAATTTGACTGTTGGTGTATTTTTGGGCTGTATTCATTGCATGTCTGTTCTAATGTCACTGCAGTCAATTGTTACGTAATGTGCACATGTCCTCTGTAGTCACAGCTTTTGAGTTCTACTCTCATGCCTGTCAACTAAGACATGATGGCTGTCTAGTCTACTTAATGTACATAAACATACTTCTCAAGTTTCATGATTTTTCATAATGTAATGACAACTGCCCAATCTGCCTGGTCTGTGATTAGCAGATAAGTGATTACCTGGAATGCAGTGTATTTGCAAATCCATTTATAGAATGCCTTGGTAGTTATGTATGTATATATTATGCGAAACAGTTCCATGTAGTTGTGTAACCGCATTTGTTAGTGCTTTGTCCATACTGTCCCATGCTAACAGCTTGAGAGGTATGTATGTGTTACATCATCAATAGAAGGATTTGAGCCACTGTAGTCACAACTGACACTGCACACCTGTAGAAGTATGTATTAGCAGTCTGTGTATTAATATCACCTGTGACTTCACTAATGGTATGTTTCTCTCTCTCTCTCTCCCCACCCCTTATCTTCTTTAATTTATTAATGTTACTTATTATTATGATTTAATATTAATATAGTCTGTTAAATTAACTGCTTTGCTGGAGTTATGGTTTATTTCATTCTGGTTTGTTGTTAACGTATGTACTGTTATGTTATTTAATGTTGTGTTCCAAATAATATACCTTAATATGTATTTAGATTAATCAATATTATGTTCCATTATATTAATATTAACATTGGTTTGGTTATTACTAACCTTAACCTATTGTTATAACTAATAACTAATTTACTAAAGCACAAAAAGGTAGACGAGTTCCAGGCGATCCACCTACCTTGGCTCCTCTGGCCCTGGCACAGGGGTCCATCACATCTGGGACCCAGCCTGCTGGTGCCCCCTCTGCCACCCCTGCACTACCTGCAGTGTTGGATAGTTCTGCTGCACAGGATGGGGCTCATTCCCCCTCTGGGAGGGGTGGTGGAGAGGGTGTTGTCACCCACAATGAACTGCCAGGTTTGGTGCACAGGATTGTGTTCCATGGTTTTGGATGCAGCCTGTGCTGGAAGGAGGGCATGCTGCCTACCCTAGTGGGGCAGCCCCACTCCCAGAACCCAGCCTCCACCCCTACCACCCCAGGTACATTGAAGGAGTAGTCCCAGCATTCCCATGGGTGGGGGCTAGAGTCGTGCTGCTACCTTGTGGAGGTACTTGCGACTGGGATTCCACAACACCCTCCCCATCCAAGGTGTTCACCCTTCTTGTATCACACACACCTGTCTGCTGTCTTGTCTGTCTGCAAAAGCTTTCTCACCTTCCCAACTTACCTCCCCCACATGTAGCTATGTCCCTTATCCAACATTCCACTTTCACCTTAAAAAAAATGGACACCTGCCCCCCCCCAAAAAAAAAAATCATCCCATACATAGCTCTCTATTTTGCATACCTGTCCACTGGACACACATAATGTGGTCCAAGTGGTTTGACAATGCAGTTATGTTGTCCTCACCCCTCTCTCGGAGGGTGACAGTCCAAACTAATCTACAAATTCTGTCAACGTGCACAGTTGTTGCTGTACAAGAAATGAATAACTATGGTTCTTCCCTACACCCTTCCTGCACATATCTATTCACCTATCACTATGTTTTTCCCCCTACTTGCACCCCATTTTGCCACTGTCCTATCTCCCCTTTTTTCTTTTCTTTAAAGGTTTTTTTCCACGACACTGTGCGATGAAGCATGCTGTGCAGTGCTGCTAAACTCAGCTAAATGGAGCTATATTGATATATGTATTTTAAATGATAGTAAACACATACAAAATAAACACCTGTCCCCTATTTCGAACCCAATGCCATTGCTCCTGCAGACCACTGCATTAACCTGCCACACCACAGGTGGTTTAAGCAAAACATAGTAATTGCAACTTACCATAATTAAGTGTGTGTAAGCAGAGCTGCACATTGCACCATGCTGTACAAGCTTTCCAAAAAAGTAATGGAAAAACTGGGAGTGTAAGTCTGAGTCTGGTACAGGACTGCACCATTAGAAAGCCAGACAAAGACAAATGGATGTATCTGAAGTCTCTAATAAGAGGTAAATTGGCACTTTTAACAGCAACATGTAAAAGTACACCTGCTAAAACATTAATGGCAAAGTACATGTTTAACTGGGAGTCTGTCAGAGAAATACATTCCTATAAAGCCAGGCACATAATAATGGCTGTAATGGAGACATGTCACAGATTGTATACGTGCATGTATACCTTCACAAATGCACATGCTGTAACAGTGACTCAGTAGCTCAGTCTATTAAATGCTTTGCAAACATTAGGTTTTGCCACACATAGTCCTGGGTTCAAATCCAGTGGTGTGTAGCATCACTAGAATACCATCCTATATTACTAATTTAAAAGATTTTAAGGAATTTTTTAACAAAGAAATATATATATACATATATATGGGACTCATTGAAATCATATTTATATGGCAAAACTTTGGTTTGATATAATAATAAGAGAAAATGGAATAAATATTTGGTGGAGCTACAATCAAATATTCACAGTTTAAAATTTAATATTCAAAAGGACATGAAGCACTTAATTAATGAACTGAAACAGAAGAATAATAAATATACAGAAATTCTGCATCAAAAAACAATGACTGATATAGGAAAGATTAGACTTGTTTCTTACTCAATGAACCCTAGAAATCAGAAGAGAATTGCAAATAGAACTAAAAATATAATAAAATCAAACCAGATAAAGGAAATATATATGCCAGGCACTAGAAAGAAAGTACCAGACTTAGAAGGAATATTACAAGCATTTAAAACACATTATAATAGTATTAATTCACAAAGTGTTGAAATAGAACCACAAAATATAATTAGGTCTTTTCCTAAGGCAAACATCAAATCTAAACTAGATGACCAGCATATCAAGTTAATTGATAAACAAATAATGTATGAACTTAAATCTCAGATTGAAAAGTTAAAACTTAATAAAGCATTCCAGAGATGTTTAACTTTGACCTAAGGAAGCAATAGTTCTATTATTAAAGGTGTTCAATTCGGTAAAAGAAGGCTTAGATATACCGCCTTCTTGGAAGTATACAGTAATTTCTCCCATTTTGAAATCTGAAAAAAGTACCAATCAATGTTCCTCTTATAGACCTATATCTCGTATGAATGTTGCTTACAAAATGTTCATGCCAATTCCTGCTGATAGGATAAAACAGTTGCTTCCTTCAATTGGTGGATGAAGATCCAGCAGGCTTTATAAAGAACAAGAATACTTATGACAACATTAAAAAATACTTTGATTGATTATATAAATCTGACAAACAATAATATAACCCTAGTGAGTCTGGACATAAGCAACACTTTTTTGATTCAGTTAATTGGAACTATTTATATCTAGCTCTAGAAAATTACGGATTCTCATGTAAGTTCTCTCAATTATTTAAAATCACTTTATGAGAATTCTATAGCCTATGTCAAAATTGGGTCATGTTTGTCTACATCTATATCAATTACTAAGGGCACAAAGCAAGGTTACATACATACATACATACATACATACATACATACATACAAATGTTTAAAGCATGGGCATTAATGCCCTTCTAGCTTGCCAATATTCTAAAACATTTGTTCCCATAATTAATGTCCAGGCTGTTCTTAAAAATATATATAAACTAGTACTTACTTTAATGTAATTTGGTAGTCTGTTCCAAACATCAGCTACTCTGTCAGAGAACCAATTAGTACACTTCTCATTCCTATAGAATATTCTACACAGGTTGTCTGATGATTCTCTAGTACTTTTTGATAACCCCAAACATTCCCAGAGGTAGTTGTCCCTAAATGCCCTATATATCTGAATAAGATCTCCTCTTAAATATCTATGAGACACTGTACAAGTTCAGATATTTTAGTCTTTCATAATAACTTAGATTTTCACATCCATGGATGCCCTTGGTATATTTCCACTGTACTCTTTCCAGTTTATTCATGTTTGTTTTCCTATAGGTTTTCCATATTGTTATTCCATACTAAAGTTTGGGTCTAATGTAACTAACAAACAATGACTTCATTATGTTTGATTTCCTAAACTTTATAAATGTTTTTATACAACCTATAGTTCTATAACTATCATTAGCTAATTGGTTGATATGATTAGAAAAACTCATAGCTGGATTTACCCATATAACCAGGTCCTTAAATGAATCTACAGTTTCAATCACTGTGTGCTGTATTAAATATTCACCTTTCAGTTTATGTCTCCCAAATCTCATATGCTTAGTTTTTGATATATTTATCAACATATTATTCTCCTGTGCCCAAATGGTCAGTTTAGTCAAATTATTTTGCAGACATGCCTTATCTGTAACACTTGTAATCAGTTTACCCAAATTCGGGTCATCAGCATAGACTGTAGAACACCTCAGATGAAAAAGTAAGGTCTGAAAGATACAATCTAAACAAGTAAGGGCCTAGGACAGAACCCTTTGGAACACCTTGACTGTAACCAAGGATTTCATCTGTCCAGTTGGTGTGTGATACTTGCCATGTCCAATTTGTAAGCCATGCAGCTATCCATCTTATCAACAGCACATCAATACCTAGTTATACTAATTTACTGATCAGTGCTTTGTGTATGACCCTGTCAAATGATGAAGTTAAATCTATATAAATTACATCACAGCACAATTTTTCATTCATAGCTGTTATTATATTGTTATAGTAGAACATCATGTTACAGGTGGTACTAGATCTATTTTTAACATATGCATGCTGATATATGGTTTCAAGTCCCAACCTATCCACTTCTGACAATAACTTATCCAGTATACATTCTCCATTATTTTTCCACAACATGAAAGTAGACTTAAGGGTCGATATGATTCTGGGTTTGTCCTACTCCCCTTTCCCTTAAAGACAGGTTTAATAAGTGCATGTCTCCAATCTTGAGGAATCTCCCAATATTTATATGACGTACTGAATAACAGATATAATGGCAGTGTAAGTTCTTGCTGAAGTGTTCTCAGGTCATTGTTATTTATTCCATCTCCTCCCTGTGCTCTGTTTGGATCCAGTTTGCACAGTCTTTTTCAATATAATCTAATTTGATTCCGGTATCTGGGGTTACCGGGATGTCACTATGACAACTTACCACCCCTTTGGTGGAGCCAAACTGTTTTGTTAAGATTTTGTAAATATATCTATAATCTGTTGTGTCTGAGAATAAATTTAAAAATCTGCACACATCTTAACAATGTGTGTATCTTTACTCCTTCCAAATCTTATCTATCTATAAAAAGGTTTCCTATTATACTCAATATTTTTATACACATTTTCTTCAATTTTCTTGATCTTGTCTAACACTATGCTTAATATGTTTGTCTAGCTTGTTTATTTCAGTTTTCAAAGTTGTAGTTTGACCTCTCTTCCATTTCTTATATTTTTTGTCTCTCACCTTAATCCAGTATCTTGTTCTTAAGGAAATATAGCCCCCTGATGTTAAACTTTTTTTTTTTACTTTTTGCACTCAATTTCTCTTTCAAAACTTTTCACATTCCATCTGCAGTTTTTCCACTGAACACCTCACTCCAGTTAGTTTTATATAGTAACTGTTTTGCTTCCCTATAATCTGTAATTAACCTCCTGTGCATTGGCTTAGATTTCAGTTTGGCAGAATTATCTAGCAACAAATTGACCTTAATAACCCCATGATCACTGCACATTGATGGTGGTAAAACTTGACTTGAAGTTACAGTAATTTCTTTGGGAACACAAACAGTATCTAGTATATTTCGTCCCCTGGTAGTTTTGTTTACAATCTGAAGCATTTATTGTTCCTGAATATACTCTGTGAATAATTTCTTTACTAACGTTGTTGAATCAATAGTATTCCAGTCTGTTTCTGGTAAATTTAAGTCCCCAGCTAATATTATTCTTCCCTCCTGTGTTTCATGTAAGAAATGTATGAATTCCTATAGGTCATCTGTACTTGACTTTGGTGGTCTATACACTCCAACAATTGTTATATATTCAAGGTTGTCTTTATTGTCACAGTTACATAGTATTGGTGTTATCATTGAACATGTAATAATCACAGGTCTCATAGATATCTTTAATCCCTATCATAACACATCCACCTGATTTTTCGTTAGAATGTCTGTTACAGTAAAAACATTTATACCTTGTCAGAATTGGTTTCCAGTCATTGCTCTTTAACCATGTTTCACAACATCAATCTTGTGGGAACGTAGCAAATTTTCTAATAAAAAAATTTATTATTAATGCTCCTAGCATTAACAACCATCAGAGATGCATCAAATGTTGCTATCTGTGAACTGTTACATTTTTCCTGACAAAAATCCTGGCTAGTGTTTGTCAAATATCGCAAAATATCTGCTGCAAAAATTCTCTTCCCTGATCTAGACAAATGCACACCATCCTGTCTGAACACATGTGCCCAAAAGAAGGATTGGATGCTCTACACATTTCCACTTTTTTAAAACAGGACATTTTTTCCATGTACGTGTTTATCCAAAATATCTTTTCATTCACAGTGACCTGGCTATCCTTTCTATAGATGATTTGTGAAAAATATGTCCTAACACCAGTATAAGCTATACTATCTAGGAGGGTTGTCCTTTGTCTCCTTTGACATTTGCCTTGCTGATAGAGCCCTTTGCATATTATATCAGAATGAATACAAATATTAAAGGTATACTGGTTGGGAATAATCTAGAAATTAAGGTTCAATTTTTTGCAGATGACATTTGTTAACGTTAAATGACAATAATAACTCACTATCTGCTTTGCTGAAAGCAACTGAATATTTTCAGTCACTTTCTGGTCTTAAATTTAATGAAAATAAAACAAAATTGTTGCTTTCAAACTCTGATGAAAAATATTTAAATAAGATGATTTCTCAATATCTTACCTCTTATAATAAAATCAAATATTTATGAGGTCATATTAACCAAAAATTTGTGTGAGATATTAAATACAAATTCTAACAATATTTTAATTCATATTAAAGGCCTCATACAAAAATTGAACTAATTCTTTTTTACAATGCAGGACAAATTATACATAATAAAAATGATCATCTTTCCAGAATTATTGTATCTCATACAAACATTCTCTATTCCCCCTTCTAAACAGTACATAAAACTTTTTATGGTTTCATAGTAGACCCAGAATAGCTATTAATCATCATTTAAGTGAAAGGGAAATGGGGGTCATAAATCTTCCAGATATAGAGGTTTATGCATTATCATCTGCTATAAAGACCTTATCCCTGTGGCTAAGCACCTCATACTCAGCTAGTTGGAGACAAATACATGAATGCATTTAGCTGAGATCAAGCCACTCAGTGTCACTGCAATATATTGGGTTAGTATCCAACAATTTCCGCAGCTTGGTGAGAGAATATACAGTCCTTGGTAAAAGGAAATATATAAGTTCTAGATTTATAACAGATACACTAAAATTATACAACAATTATCTAAATAAGAATTCAGACATCAAGGCTTAGATTTTTTTTGGTATATCCTATTGCCTGTATCCAAAATTGCATGAATACTTTTGATGTGGCCAAAATCAAAATTCTTAAAGAAAAGGGGCTAATCTACTGGCATCAATTGTTGCATAATGGTAATCTTTGAACAATGGAACAAATTAAAATTAACTTTAATTTGGACAGTAATATGTGGCTAGTAATACAGCATCTTAGGAAATATGTTTTAAATAAAATAGAGTTAATGAGTCCAACTATTAGACAAAACACCCCTAAATTTGTTGAATATTTCATTTATTTAGTAAATCATACTGCCCAAGGAAAAGATTATTTTTCAAAAATCTATAAACGTTTTAAGGGTACTAAGACACATTTTAAAGAAAACTTCTGGGATTATTATAAAACAGTTAATAATTAAACTCCCGATGATAAAGTGAAAAAAATAATACTTATTTATCCTAAATGTACTTCCCTGTCAATCCGAAGGAAATTATTTGCATGGAAATTTTTACATAGGTCTTTCTGACTCCACATAGGTTAGAATTAATGTTTAAATAAGAAATTGGTTGCTGGAGATTTAAAACTAAATTAAAGGCTGACTGGCAGTATATGTTCTGTGACTGTCACTTGTTCAAAACATTTTGGGATAGGGTAAACCAATTTTTACAAACAGTTTTTAATAGTAAGTTTCAGCTGTCCAAATCTCTGATTCTGTGGACTCTTTTAGCCATTGCATGCAAGACAATTACAGCAAACTGGAAGAGTGAAAAATCTCCAACATTTAAAGACTTCAGAAGCATTGTGTTGTCTCTATCCCAGATGGAGTTATCAACTATGAGGAAAATAACAGAAAGGAACACTTCCTATTATAATTCCTGGCAGAAAGTTGTGAAAATACTTGTGAAAGATGATTGACATTCTATAGCCTCACTTGTTATACTTCACAAACAGTTTTTTTTATCATATTAATTTAGGCATCCATGTAAATTGTTTTGTTGGTTATGCATTTTTACATTGTCATATGTGTTGTTAATCGATATTGCATATTTAGATTTCTATGAGTTTGTAAATCACATTCTTGTTCTATAAAATTCAATTAAAAAAAAATTATTGTGAAGCCATCAATGAATGACTGAGTCACGTACTCTTTATCCACACAATGCATTTCAAGTGAAATGTCTGCTTTTCACTGATGGAAGTCACAGGCCTGCAGATAGGAACACATTTGGCATATCCCTATGGCAACACTATAAGTACATAAAGTGTGAGGTCATGCATTAGTATGCATTCATAATTGATTTTTAACTTAAGTAATTTAAATAAGGCCCAATAATATCAGAGTGCAGTACACAGTCCTTCAAACTCACAGTACAGATTAGCACAGCTGCACAACTAGCATACAAATATGATGCACCTGCTAATAACAAGGACTGCCAGCATACACATTCCAGATGAGTACTGGAGTGTAACACATGGCCTGACAGTTGCACAAATGGTTAACATAATGGTATATTTGCCCCCTATGTTGCTCAAGGACATAATTCCACGGTGGTGCAGCGGTAGCATTGTTGCCTCACAGCAAGAGGTTCTCCCGTTCGATTCTCGGCTGTAGTGCGGGGAATGCCTTCTGTGTGGAGTCTGCATGTCCTCCCCGCAGTTGGGTGGGCATTCGAAAGACATGTGTAAATGCGCGTGCCTTCGTGGAAGGTTGAACATCAAGCTGGCACCTTGGTGCTCATGAAAATCTACTGCCAATCATTAGCAGACCGGAGTTCCGCTGTGGTGTCCCCTAACCAGGAAAAGCTGAAAGACAACAACATGTTGCTCAAGGACATACAAAACATGTTGCCTAGTACTCTGTTAGTGATACTGCTGACTAACATACTTACCTTAAACACATGCCTTAATTTGCTGTGGAATGGGTACTATCACTCTGGCCCTGCCTCTACAACAAGGCTGCCACAGCTCCCACAGTTACTCTTACAACTTGCTGTCCTCCAAAGTGTTCACACTCTCTGCCTATGCCTATTGCCTACAGCATCAGCTGCAGCTGTAACCTATAGCACACACATCTGTATGTAAAAGTAGCTGCTACAAACATACTCTCTGCAATGACATAGCATCTTGACCCCAGAAATGTCCAGCACATCATATCAGAAAAGGCTTCTAATCTACATGAAGACCTCATGTCTTATTCAGTGGTTGCATGTCATTGGCTTATTATACTGCAAATCAGCTGCTGGTTGCAATTAGCATTTCAGAACCACAGATTGGTTAACAGCCAATCATCTGGTAATGAAACAATGTTAAAAAGGCAAACAGCTGGTTAGGGGAACCAGTCTGTATGAAACTTTCTTCAGTCAGTAAACACATTGCCAAACACTTTATATATCTGCACATATCAACAGAGAAATATTGTACAGTACCAGGTATGTAACCTTTTTGTTTACAAAATGTTGCATATGTGCCAATATTCTGGTGAACCTAAGAACACAATCTAGCTCCCAGGCATCCATCACACCATATATTGTGGATGTGGGTGCTACAGTTTCTATGCCAGAGGAGCTTCCAGGTAGGCTTAGTTTGATCAGCATTGGAATACTGTAGCATTCAGTGTGTCAGGGTGTAGATACTTTTACGTGGGTGTCAGGTGTTTGTTCTTTTGGGGGGGAGTTTACCTGCAGTTTGAGTCTCATGCTCAGATTTTGACCAACATAATTAAAGTAACTACTGTAAATGTGAGATATATGAGATGTATTACCCTGTTATGGTGCAACATGCAGTGGTGATTACATTACCTCTCCCTCAACTTTTCACAGGTCCCTCAGGAATCATACAAGGCCGTAGTCCTGATCCCGGTAAGCACAACACTATTTTGTTACAGATGTAGATTTACTGCAATGTATTCCCTAAAACATCATCTCAGGCCTGCTGGCTGCATTGCTGTACTGTTGGCATGATTGCCAACTGCACAGATATTTTCTGACTGTACACACTTTAGAGTCATACCTATGCCTTGTAGGTGTGACAACACTGATAGATGTGTCATTATTGTCAGGACATTACAGCTTGTCATATGTGTCAACTGTGCAGAGTCTTCACAAATGTCAACATGTACCTCATTGTTGCTGATGAGATTACAGTTTAAAAACTTTTTATTTACAAGTAACTACAGATGTTTGTGGGAAAAGTAATGTCCTCATGTCCTACTATATGTGGTTGGGGGGTTAAACGGGTCTGTAATAGTGACAAGAGTGTTTACATCTGTACATATATTACAACATAGTAATACAGAGCATAATAGTGCTGGTATTAATGTACTGCTTTTCCCTTTCTTAACGCAGGTGACGGGGGGGGGGTCTCTGTCCCCTACATGACCTGTCAGTGTCTCTTCAGTCTCTGATGATGATGCTGATCAAAGTGAGACACAGGTGAGGGTTTCAGGGGCTGAATCTATCTCTGAGGTTTACATCCCTCTTCTGCCCTCATTATCTCTGCACACAGTCAGTATGCCTACACATACCCAGTCCCCTGAGGCCACAGATATTGGGCAGTCAGAGGGTGGGGACATTAATCAGGAAAATGTGGCAACTATGGCTCCAGTGAGTGTAGATACTGGCCATAGCCAGAGAGCTGGTGAGGTTCCACACAGGCAGACTGACTGGGTGCTCATAGGAGACCTGCTGTCCTTCCATCACCTGTTACAGGTATCTCATCATGGGTCACTTGGCGTATGTTTCAGGCCATCATGGAGGTATAGGCATGTTCCAAAAGGAACTCCAGATGAATGCTCAGGGTTATGGATGCAGCACAGTTTGACATCCATGACTGCCTCCACCACATTGGTGATACCCTGGATTGGTTCACTGATGCAGTGGAAAGAAGGTGGTCTGAGATAGATCGCAGAATATTTGTTTTGGAATGCACATTGTCTGTGATGGAACGTCTGGTTAGACTTGAGTGTCATCCTCATGGATGTAGGTCAGCTACTACATCTGCTGAGAGTCCACGTGGCCATGCTCAATCATGCTCCCATAGTAGCAGTACATCCAGCACTTCAGAGGGAAGTGTGCTGTCCACACCAAGATGTGTCAGGCCATGGGGTCATGGTCCTGGGCATTTCCATGCAGAACACGGTCCCAGCAGACAGCAGTCACCATCAGGTGCTAGCACCACTTCTGACCTTGGCCATGGAGGTGCCACTGCAACTCCTGGCAGAGCCAGTTCCTGTGTTTGGGGGCAGAGATGAAATGTCAGCTCTACCATGCAAGGTTCACAGCTGTCCTACATGCACACATGTAGGGCTAGCACTGAGCTTGACTGTGTTCACGCACACACTCACACACCACTGCCAAAATCAGGTCATCTACAGACACATACAGCATATTTCCATGGTCCAGCTTGCCTGCTTCCCTTCCTGGCTCATACTCACATGCTTTCAACCTATTGGGTCAGCTTAGACCTTCTACACCCCCACATAACACCCTGTGATGCCTGTGCAACATCCCTGTCATCCTTGTCATCAATGCAGAGAAATGAAGCTATGTGTCTGATGCACAGGGTGACTGTATAAAATAATATGTACTTGTGTAATGCAGTGTTACTTTGCCATGTCACTTATAGTGGTTACTGACAGATACTGCATGCTGACATTTGTAATAAGTAAGCCATATAAGTTTGTGTACCTTATGTTGTATGATGTTGTAATGGGTGTATACTTACACAATGAAAGGTGTGTCACAGACCTGTTTATGGTTCAGTTCCAGAAGTCAGTAGGGGACATCTATGGATACAGAGTGGCAATAAACCCATAGACATCGCATCACAGGATGGAATGTCAGCACAGAAGACATATGCCTCCAGAAAAGTACAGTGGTATAGATGCATGGCTCCATAGGGTCATATGTGTATAACAGGCTAACAAGGACAATGCCATCATGCAGCCTACTCATGCATCCTTTATCTATGATAGGGTCTGATACCCTTGATAAGTGTCATCAGGGTTTCTGGCTCTACCACATGTACAAGCTCTGGTGAAGGAGAAGACCTGCCTACAGATTTCCTGTGTCCAATACAGACATTTGTCCTAGTCCAGTTATGATTATCTTGTTCTGCATCCTATTGTGTAACCTGCACATGATGTGCATTACAGCAGATGTGTGCTTCACATGCATGGGGAGCCTGTTACATATAGAGTTTAGTGTCTGTGTTACATACCTGTCTCTCCAGAATGTACTATTTATACCACAGTGATGGTGTAGGTGTGTAGCACAGGTAATGCATGTGTTAGTTCTGTCTTGGATAAGCAGGAGGTACCATGGAATCTGATACCTCCCTGTATGGCAGCCATACACATCCCTTTCAAAGCATGTAGGAGACAGACTACACATGTTTGTTCTTGACACAGACTGCATCAGACATGTTATCTGCAATGTGTATTGGCTTACCATGGAACCTGTGTGGCTGCTACAGTTGTAAGATATGCCAGTGTAGTGACATAGCAAAGGTACCATTACACTCAATGATAAGTGCGATGAGCGCAAAATACGGTATGACAATGATAGTGTGGGATTTACATGTCATACCTTTCTGTATAGGTTGTACAAAATTGAATGGATCCCCACATTATACTAGCCACTGAAAGTCAAAGGCTACATTACTCTCTGTGTCCATAAGTCCATGAGTAATGGTTCAACTGTGTGCGGCCTGTGAACACTACTATATTTTGCAGGGGTGGATCACCTCTAAATGGATAGTAGCATGCTGTCCTTGGCATTTACTATTTGTCAGTGGCTCTGGCAACAATTGAATGTGTGCCTCAGGCCATCCTGGATGACTGTTAGTTCTGTGTGGGATTCAGTGACAGCTCCTAATATGCCATCACATGCTAATGTAGTCAGTCAGAGGTCACTGACAGGGGCCGTGACTGCAGAGTAGGGAATGGCTACAAGGGGTACTCTATTAATTATATCTGAGGGAATTCCACTTTTGACTGGTGTCATTGTGGTGTAGGTCTATCTAATGCTATCTTTCCAGATTATGACTACCAGACACTTGGCTATCCACCAGGTGACATACCATTCTGTAAACAACCTACGCAGTTTCCAGCAAGGCCTGCTGGCCTAATATTATCAAACACCTTGTCAGACCATGGTAGGTGGAGTGAGTCATATTCCCATAATCCATTAGATACTGGAAAACTCAATGAGGTCCACCAGTTAGGGTAGGTAGGCATGATCTGCTCTTGAGCAAAATAAATTGTGTTTGGTCCAGTGTCAGTAGGTGTAGGACATTGCTACTGATCATATCCATGCTAACTCCTGTCATGGCTTTACATATCAGATGACTGAGAGATCTGGGGACACTGCTTGGCACTGCATGCTAGTTGTCCTCTGTGCAACTAAGTATTACAGTTACTTTATCATGTTGCAAGAAAAGCATCATTCAAGGGTCTGTACAGAGCACAGACAAATAATGGAGGGAAGCATAATATGTATACCCTGGGAAGGTAAGGTGGGAGGTTTTACACAGGTATTCTCCAGTTGGACACTACTCAAGTGATGTGTACTGAAAGGACACAATTATCTTGTGAAGATTGCTGGTGCCTGTCTTCTACTACTGCTGGTCTCACCACAACCACTCTGTCATGGGATACCATGCTCTAATACTTTTTCTGTCATCATATGCAACATATTACTACAAAGCTCATGATGCGTAGCAGGACACAGCCTGTTTGTTCACCACATGTTTGTCCCACATCATGAAAGGCTCTGTAGGCTTCACGTACCCTCCTCCAGGTAGATGTCTTGATTAGCAACCTGAGTGATCAGTTGGCTTTTGCATGTATTATGCCTTCTGTACCAGGGTTGGTGGTATGATACTAGGGAACTGACCAGATGGTGATTAAGAGCAAAGCTGCAACATCACAATATAATGTGCAATGTCCAGTGACATAGGTGTCCAGGCTTCCTGACACAAGAAGCACAGTGGTGGTGTTCCATCTTAGGTGACACTTTCACAGCACTTCATGCATCCTTCCCTTCAACAGATTAATGGTGGATATCTGCATAACATGGCTGTGAGGCCTAGTGCAAAGGACTGGCCAACTTTGCCCAAAGTGTGCCCACCTGCCACATGTCCTAGGTATGTCATATTGTACAGTTATGTACCTGGAACACATCTGTGTTCCCACTTCATGTCACAAAACAACCAGTTTGCTGTGTGGTTGCTTGACAGGCATTGAATGCTTGCAAAAGCAACATGATGTCAGCAAAGTTGAACAAGTCCTCTGTGCATGCACAGGCATCCACATCTTCACTGCAAGTTGTGCCTACAAACACTGTGTTTCAGGCTGTCAACCCCAAGGGTGTGGCAGCATGATCCTAACTTTGCAGGACTTGCAGAGTGTCACATTTGTAGGTATGGTATTGCGACCATGCCTATTGACAGGATTATGGTCAATCCAAGGTCAACATGGCTGGCAAAGCATTGTATAGCACACTATCAGGTACTGTATTACCCTAGGGGAACTACATACAGATGACATGTTACCATTTCACCATCTGTCTTGACTCTGCCGAATGATGACTTGCTGTGACATACACACAAGTATGACTGTATTGCTAATGTCGCTATCCATGACTGCTGATGACATGAGGAAAGTGTACCCACCACTCTACTCATATGGCACACAAACACAACCCAGAGACTTCCCATATTCTGGAACAAACTTTCCATTCACATCAAGCAGAGCACTTCACTGGCCCTCTTTAAGAGAAATTTTGATGAGTGGATGGGCAATAGGAAGTTCATCCCTGGGATCACTTAAGTGGCCTTGCTTGACAGGGGCACTGGAAACTAACTTTGGGTGGCATGATGCCAGGGAATCTTCTTGGGCTAGGCTTATATAGGCTCCAGGGTCATTAGCCTAGTACACGTCTATGAACCTATGTGACAGATATGACTCTACTTCAAGCCTTGATTCCATGGTATCTCACACAGCAGTCAGTACATATGGCAATAAGCATTTTGCCAACATGCACAGCTCACCTCATGTACCTCCCACACCTACAACACACACATCTGCATGTGTGCAGCTCCTTATGCGACACATTCCCAAACAAAAGACACCTCAGAAAACCGACCTCTGGAGAGCACAGTACACATAATAGTGCATGTACCACTGTCTCTCCAGTCACACACCTGAGGCATATCACAAATGCAGACCAGTTGTTCATAGGTGAGTACAGCTTGAGACACATTGATGACTGTGTCACCAGGCTACATATGGGAAATGTCAGAGTTAGTTGTCTGTGGGCTGACATGATATGTCATACCACACATTGCCACAACTCAAGGAATATCAGGTGACATAATGATGACATCATATTTCCTGCAGGTGTGTACGACTAGTGACATACATCACCGGACTGTATGCAGACACACGACTGAGCTTACACACTCTGTGTCTCTCATGGGTATGCCCTTTGCTTTCAGCTGCATTTGACCTTTAACTAGGATGATGGCACAATACACACAGAACATGATGGACTTCCAATAATTGCCTTAGTGTGTGGTGTCATTGTAAGGGGATCCACTACATCTGCCTGGGGTGACTTGATGAGCAAACATTAATGCTTTGCCAGAGATGGTCTTCATCTCTCACCCCTGGGAATGTGTGTACTGGCCAAGGCTGCTGAAACCCCACAGTGCATCTTATGGGCACTATCTAGAGGAAAAGCTTTCCAATGAGAATGCCATCTTCATACAACATCACAGTTATGCTGCTATACAATGGGAATGGTAACACTAAACACCATGCTGTAGAAGGTGTCCCCACCCTGGAATATGCAGACATTTGTGCAGTCAAAGACACCTGATTCCTGGCTGTGGACAGCACCACAGCCATACCAGACTACATGTCCTTCCACATGTTCAGACCTCAAACTGACAGTGTGCAAGGTAATGCAGGTGGTGTATACATATTAATTAAGGTCAGATATACATCCTGATTTAATGAAACACTATTCTTTCCTGGAGACACTGCAGGTGCTATTCACTGCTGGAAGGGCACATAATCAAGCCATTGCCAGCTACAGGAGTAGCTCCATGAATCCAGACACCTGTTGTGCTTATTTGCATGAACATGTGTATATCAAGATATATCAGTACACCATGGTTTGGGGTGACATTAAGTAACCACTGTGTTGGTTATTCGTGCTGAAGCTCAGTTGCCCAAAGGTTACTCCCCGTCTCTAACTACAATGCCTTGGACCAGTGGCAAGAAATCCCCACAAGGGGAGTCGATGTAGTGCTTCATGTATATCCCAGTATGGATGACCACTGCAACCCACCACTGTAAGATTCTCCCTGGTGAGATATGAACACAGACCAGTCTCATTAAAACTATCAGCCTTAATCCCCCTACCCCTTGCAGACAGTACAGAAATATACTTCAACAAAGCAATGTATTACCCCATATGGGATAGTTTACATAGCGTGACTACACCTCCCCCTTCAGATGGGATAGGGAAGTAGGCAGAGCTCTACACCCATGCATTATGTAAGCAGCAGTACAATTGAATAGACTCAACTGTACCTTACAGGAGGAACATGAGCTCCTCGTGGCACAGCAAACCTGTCTGGTGAACAACTGCCATTAGCAGGTTGTACAATAACAGGTGAACATTGCTGTGTGACAGTCGGGGTGAGTGTGCCTCCTAAAATGGAGGTAAAACCTCCTCAGCTAAAACAAGCACATAGTGTTTGTGTGATGTCATGTCGAAACAGTATGTGACAAAATCAGCCTCCCCCACAAGGCAGAACCACAACGCACAGTGTAGTTACATGTGTAACTTCAGAGGACAGGCCCAGATTGTCGGTGAACTAGTACATAATGATACTACAAATACTGGGTCTGCACTCATAGCTAACCAGTTGTCCCATGGGTTCTGCATCAACTTCACTCCCCTGTTCCCACCACATGTGCCGCATGACATTCATACAACCTGTCCCTACCTTCCATATCTAAAGAGCAGGTCATAACTGTTCTCTCTTTGGGGTATACACAGCATCTATTGGACATGCTAACATCCCAAGCTACATCTTACATAGGATCCACCAAGGTTTACTAACACCATTGGGAACTCCTTGCAATCATACTGTAACCACTGGCTGCATCCCAACTGACTGGACAAAGGCAAATGTTATCTCCCTGCACAGAGGTGGTGCTTCCACTAACCACTGTAACTATAGACCTATTTGCCTGAGTAGCCATATTTGTATGCCCATGGAGCAAATCATCATGGAGCTGATCAGCAAACATAAATGTGATCTACAAACAGTTGACTGTACACAGTTTTGATGTCTGACAGGGTCATTGTGGCTGTTAAACATGGTGGACATGTCTGAGGCAGTCACCAAGGACCTGGGTGAGGGGATGTCTGGGCACACAACTCCCTGGATGTAGCCAAGCCATGTGACTCTATCCCCCCCACTCAGGCATCATTGACAAAAGCACCCACATAGGCATCCACAGTAATATCATTATAGGGGTCACTAAATGGCTGATTGATGACACACATACTCAACAAAGGGAAATCCACCTGCAATAGCTGATCTGTAAACAGCAGTGTTCAACAGGGCTCAAGCCTGGGTTCTGTACTGCTTGGGATCCATTGCACCAAGATACAAGTGACTACTGACTGTCTGTTGCTGACAATGTTGGCTGATGCCTGAAAGCTGTGACTGGTCATAGACTCTGTGAGTTATTTCAATATCCTACAAAAGGGTATTGATGAACAAATGCCTGTTGACATACAACTGGCTATAAACTCCATGTAAATAATATATGTAGTATCATTTCCATCAGTGACGCCTATGTTCCTGGTAAGTAGCACATCAGTCACAACATGTGATGTACATACTCAGGGGTGATAGAACTGGGTACACAGGCCTGGCCACATAGATTTACATCTAATGAACCTGAGTTCACTATGTCTCCCCAGTGGTAAGATGGGAATCATATGTCATAACCGAGGGCACAGTCATCTGAAATTGATATATTCATAACCTCCATGCACTCTTCCCTCAGCATGCCAATATGTGAGTGCAATGGCCATTTGGTACTGTACCTTTCCAAGCACTACTGGCAATTGCACACAATGCAATAGTCCCTCACAAGGGAACTTCATGTCTTCAGTATCTGTCCAATGAGCTTCATCTGACATCAATGGTCATTGTAGCCTGTGCATATAGACTACTCAGAGGTGATCTCTGCCTTGCATATGGGCGATGTGTGACCTTGCTTGATTGGATATACTGCATATCTGTATATGGCATGGTACACGGATTACTCAATGTAAGACATTAAGCTGGTATGTGACATTAGTAATACATACTGGTGGGAGAGAGCTGTCTAGCAGACTTTAACACACCTTCGTAACAGAATCCTGCCTAATGGCAAACAGAGCACCATCTGTATGATTAGCTGGGTGACCGTCATTCCACCACAGGGCCTCTGCTTGTGTCCCTCCTGGACAGGGACAATATGTGCTGATCATGTAAATAAGTGTATAAACTTAGCTAGGATTGTGCAGGCTGGATGGCCATTATGCTACTAAAGTTCAAAGATTCTGTGATTCAATAAGTTACTGTAAAATGGTGTAACAGCCACACACACAAACCTGCCTATATTGAAGATGGCACCACTTCCACTTACTGTTTACAGGACTCATGCACTGCAAGTCCACTGCATGTAGATTAGAAATGTACCTATCTAATGGTACACACTACAGATCACCATACTTGATGCACGTGCTACACCTCAAGTATGCTATTACTATCTCTTTAGGAGATCTCATGCTTGATGACATCAGCAGACCTAGTTGTGTTCAGCCATTTGGAGGCCCATATTACCTGCTACAACCAAAGTACTGCAAATGCCTACCTCTTTTTAAGTTACTGAGATGATCATATTAATGTCATAAGGAGATACACACACATAGTGAGTGGCCTGGAGCAAGATTAGAACCCCTACCTAACTACTCTTACACACTACCAATCACAGTACGTATCGCATGCATCATGGCTTAAACCTGATATGACAGTAGCAGCAGGTAGTCTTAAGGTCAATGACATCAGCAGGCCCTGTAGAAGAGGGCAGCTTGGACTCCAGCAGCAACTTACAGGGCCAAACAGTGCAGAACTATTACATTGTTGTAGTTAATGAGGGAGTCTCAGTTGTTTTGTAGGGGGATATATGCGCACGTGCGCACACACACACACACACACACACACACACACACACACACACACACACACACACACACACACACACACCCAAAGTGGCCTGCAGGGAGCTTAGACCCCCCTACCTAACTACTCTTATACACTATAGATCACAATATTTATCACATGTGCCACGGCTTAAGTCATGTTATAATGACAGTAGGTAGCCTTAAGGTCAATGATATCAGCAGGCCTTATAGAAGAGGGAGGTTTGGACACCAGCAGCAACTTACAGGGCCAGATAGTGCAGAACTATTGCAGTGGCACAGACAATGAGGGAGTCTCAGTTGCTCTGCAGACACACACACACACACACACACACACACACACACACACACACACACACACACACACACACACACACACACACACACACACACACACCAAGTGGCCTGCAGTGAGATTAGAACCTCTACCTAACTACTCTTACACACTATAGATCACAGTTTTAGACATGATTGCAAGCAAACTACTTGTGGATTACACAAACTAGGCTTGTGTTGAACAGCATCTGTGGCTTTCAGAGTGAAATTGCTTCATACTGTTATCTCCATCTAGTAGCCTAGAAGTCAGATAAGTGTTATTTATCTTACCTATGTGGCTACAGTTACCAGTGTGACCATATGTGGCTATTTGCATTTGGCTGGGCATGTCTGTGGACAAGAACAATGTCTCCTGCCTGCCCATGCATGCGTAGACAACATTATACATGACACCACCTGCTCACCTGGTGCTGTATGTTTGGTGACATCTAGCAGGAACAGGGGTTTGTAGGTAAGTGCACTATATACTGTTGAGCCCTTACTTTGGATCCTTTGAGCAACATTACAGATGTGTAATAGTGAAGCATTACTCACTATTATCAGGGTATGTAGGACAGTACAGACACCCACACATATATTTATGTATATAACAGGAATGTATATATAAATGTGGCTGTGTGTCTGTACAATATATATATATATATATATATATATATATATATATATATATATATATATATATATACACATATATATATATGTGGATTCACTTTATATCCTCGAAATACTGAAATGTCGAAATTCAGTATTTCAAAGCTATAAAGTTGAATTTTTTTTTTCAAAACAGGTTTATTGTTTTAACATATAAGAGAAATATCATAACAATTTTATACAAGTAATTAAAAATAGGTATTATTATAATATTCAACAAAACAACTAAAGTATTTACAAAGACATCCACTACAATCAGATCAATTAATTAAACTAAAATACCGTGCTATTGAAATTAGAATTTTTTTAACAAATTTTGTAAATTATCCCATACAATATAATATGATGTTTTTCTAGTTGTTCTCATTCTAATTGTGCTTATTTCCATATGGCACATTATATTCATAACATTTTTAAATTCATTGAACGAAGGAGGTGTATCTGAAATCCAATTTCTAGTTATTATTTTCCTGGCCACTGCTAGGATAGACCATAACAAGGGAAGCTTAATCTTTTTAACACATTGAGGTACAGGTGTGTTGAATAATATAAGAGACTTAGAAATAATGAAATTATCTGTAAAAAGAGCCTGCAAAAATTCATTAATTGACTTCCAGTATTCTTTCAACTTCATATAGTCATAAGACATATGAGCCCAGTCAGCATTAATTTCTACATTACATCTCTTACATAGATTACCTTTATTATTTATTTTATTCATCATCAAAGGTGTATAAAAAGATCTATGTAAAAATTTCCATGTATAAAGTCTCCAGACAATGGAAGATGTAGTTCTATAAGCAGATTCCAATATATATTGTTTATCTTGTTGAGTTGGTGGGTCCCCATTAATAGAGGTGAAATAATTCCAGTATGAATCTACACTGTAAAAAGTTTCTTGTCTGATAATTTTATGTATATATGAAAGTTTACCTTTATCAGAAACTTTATGCTGTAAATTTAATATCAAGTAATCAATCAGTTTTGGAATAGATTCTTTAACTGTTATAGACATTAGATCTATTCTATCAATGAGATGTCTAAAGATCTGAACCTCTAACCAGCAAGTTTCTCTTAGATCAAATTCTTGTTTTAAGAAATCTAGATTTTTAACTTTATTATCAGATATCAGCTGATACCAGTACTTTAGATCATTATCTATAGCTAAATGAGCTCCTTCAGAAGTAGATGACATAAGCATACCCTGAGTATACATTATAGGGAATACAATAAAATTCCATTCCCTATACTTAGGGTGCATGAATATAAAGTTACGATAACTAATAATAATATTTAATGGGTAACAAACCATATGTTTAGGTGTAATAGGTGAAGTACAAAATTCCTTTAGCAACCACAACATGGAGTTATTTACAATCATATTTTTATGTGTTAAGGAGATTTTCATGAAGTGCATACTAATTAGCTCCCAATAATCTTTCCATTTTGCGATATATGACTGATCTATTAATAAAGTAATAACTTTTATAATAGAAGAGATAATATATAAATTAAAGTCTGGAAAAGAAATACCCCTTGAGACCAGCTATTAGTATGTTTCTTTAATGCAATCCTAGGTCTATTAGGTGCCCATAAGAAATTTAACATTAGTGTATTCAGTTTCTTGATAATTATTTTTGTAGGTGAAAGTATTATTGATTGTATTAAGTATAAAATCTTGGGGAATATTATCCTTTTAATAATTGTAAGTCTCTCCTCCATAGTAAAAACATATTATTCCAGGTATTAAAAAGATTTTGTATATTAAGAAAACAGGTATTATAGTTATTATATATAATAGATTTAATATCTTTAGATAGTATTATACCTAAATAAGTTATCTGACCTGAATTGGGTACATATTTAGTAAAATCACTAATGAGAATATTTTTTCGTGTATATATAGGTAGTATTTTAGTTTTTTCTTCATTGAATATTAAACCAGAAATACTTTTAAAATTCATCATTTTATCAAATAAAGACTGCATAGAAGAATTAGATCCTGCTGATGTAATTAGAACATCATCTGCAAAAAGTTGAATTTTTGATGTTGTATTTTCGTCTATTTCAAAACCCTCTATGTCAGTACTTTTTCTAATCAAATTAGCCCAAGGCTTCATTACTAAAGTGAATAATAGTGGAGAAAGTGGACATCCTTGCTTTGTACCTTTAAGAATGGGTATTTTTTGTGAAACATATGTTCCTACCTTAATATAAGCCAGCGTTCCTTTGTATAAATGCTCAATTAAATTTACAAATGCATCAGAGAAGTTTGTGCATTTCAGTAAGGTAAACAGATAGTCCCAACTTACTGAATCAAATGCTGAACCTATATCAAGACTAATAAGTGTTAAATCTTTCTTTTTCCTATTTGCAAAATCAATTAATGTTAAAGTTCTTCTTATATTATCAAAAGTATTTCTATTTACAATGAAGCCCGCCTGATCTATATCTATAATGCCGGGGATGATTGTCTTCAATCTATCAGCAAAAATACTCATAAACATTTTATAATCAACATTAAGTAATGAGATAGGTCGATATGAAGAACATCTAGTTGGATCTTTATTAGGTTTTAAAATTGGTGAAATAAATGTATATTGCCAAGATGGGGGGGGTTATTAACTCAGTTTGGGCCAAAATAAAAACCTTATGTATTAATGAATATGTAGTTTTAGAAAGGATTTTATATATCTCTGGTATAATACCATCATTACCTGGTGCTTTGTTTGATTTAAGCTTATTTATTTGTGTAATAACTTCTGTATATGAAATACTCTTGTCCAATAGTTTAATCTGTTGTTTATTAAGCTTTTATTCAAGTTTGTGGTTATAAACTCCTTTATTTTATCTTTAGGTTCCATGTTAATGTTGTTATGGTTAATCTTGTGAAAGTGATTTCTAAATTCATCCAGTATTTCTGGTATACTAGAAACATTCTTCTTTTTCCTTAGAGAAAAGATTTCTTTGATATGGTTTTGTTTATTCAATCTTATTGTTTTATTTTTAAGTCTATATAAGTATTTGGGGCTTATTGAATAAGACAAAACTTATATTTCTCTAAAGTTATTTTAACTTTATGAGTTAAAATTTCTTTGTATTTCTCATTTAGTTTGTTTATTTCTTCAATAACTTTCTTGTCCATAATATTTTCTTTATTATTATGTTTATAAGAGTCTAATTTACTTTGAATATCTAACAATTCCTTATCCCAAGATTTCCTTTTATTATTATACCATCTGATACTTTGTCCATATAGATATGATTTTAAGGCATCCCAAACATAGACAATGGAGACTTCAGGAGTATTATTTATGTCTAGAAAATGTTGTACTTCTGAAAGCATATATTCTTTATAGGCTTTTAGCTGAGTTAAGTATGCTGGTATCCTTTTGATCTGAACATTATGAGTATTTTTATCATGAATTCAAAAACAATTGAGTTATGATCAGATATAGGACATGAAATGATTTTGGAATTAATTAAATCTGTTACCATCTGGTTAGAAATAAAGACCCTATCTATTTTGAATAAGTTTTGTTTCTGTTAGAAAAAAAGGTGTATGGTAATGATTTTGAATCTATCTGATTATTAATATCATTCAAATGATAAGAATTAGCAAAATCATTTAAATGTTTTGCATTAGATGTAATTCTTCTTTTCCTTATAGTGGTAGTATCACTTTCATGTAGTATACAATTAAAATCACCAGCTAAAATAATATTCCCTATAGAGAATGATATGATCTTATCAATATGATGTTTCACTGTATTAATACCAATTCCAGGTATCCAATATACATTAATTAAAGTGTAAGTCTTCCCATTAATTTGTATTGTAACCATACAAAACATTCCTTTGTCATCCTGATAAGACTTAATGGTTTTAGGAATGGGCATACTTTTATTCCATAAAATAGCCACTCCTCTTTTTTCTGAGTGTGCTCTGAACTAACCAATACTGTATACTTATTAGTGGCTAGTTTATCAATATCTTTTTCAAGAGATGGGTTTCTTGCAGGAAGACTAGATTGGCCTTGTGTAAATTAATGTATCTTATTAGGCTTGCCCTTTTACACGGATTATTCAATCCATTAATGTTTAAAGAAATTCCTTTTAAAGATGTCATTTGGCATTTTTAAAACTCAAGAATCTTATGATCGAAATAACAAATAACAAGATAAATAATGTTACATCTCCTCTTTTAGGTGTACCTTTAAATATAGCTGTATTTATTAAATCTCTTATGGGATTTTGTATAGGATTCAATTTTGTTTGTAATGACAATGAGTGTACAAAATATATTGTGGATGTCAAAACTATATACATATAACAATGAACAAGTGAAAATAATGTAAGGATTAAACCTTGCATCCAGCCTGGAGTTGAAAACTCCAACTTAGAGTAGTATTTACTACTCAAGTTAACCCCTACCCTAAGCAGCAGTACCTCAGCTACCACCTTATCAATTTAATACTAGTTATATTTAACTGAGGTTAACAGTTTTCAATTCAATTATCTATCAAGACAAAACTACACATTTGGTAAAACAGCATCATATAAACTAAAATAAACTTTTTTTTTTTTTAAAAACTGTTCATACTACTATATAGATCTATGTAATATATAACACTTGTATTCAAATAGCATTCAAATAATCTTGATGTTAGAAATCAAGAGGAGAGAAAATTAGGTTCTAACATTCATTTAAATCAAAATCTTTGGCTAATATGATTCAGACATTACATATATTAAGATGCATCTATTTTCTGTCATGTGAATACTATTAACAGCTTCCAAAAAAAAATCTTGAATTGTTTGTATATGAGCATTTACTTAAACTCATTATTGTCTATAGAGTAAAATATTGTATTCATAAAAATTATTATAAATCATATTGCATAGTTATGCAAATTCTCAGAAACACTTGCATTATTAAAAAAAAAGCCATCACACACATACACACAGACACACACACACATACATACACACACACATACACATACACACACACACACACACACACACACACACACACACACACACACACACACACACACACACACACACACACACACACATATATATATATATCTGATCTCACTGAGTTATGTCCTTGTTGAGCACTATCCTACTTGCTGTCCCTAGAATAAATCTGTCTGCTTTATAGAAAATAATGCACAGCAAATACATTTTAGTAACCAGATTTTACAATCATGCTAACCTACTGCTTTAAAATATATCACATGACATTTCTTCCAGAATAGAATTATAAAATTGTTTATGCTTGTCAATCAGATGAATTAAATGAATTATAATAAAGTATATGTTTGGAACAGAAGTTTTTAACAAAGATTATTATGCTGCTGTTAAGTAGATTTTCAAAAACATTTAAATAAATGTTTCATTTTCTATGCCTTCTAAAATAAGACATTTACTTACTACAAGAAACTACATCATTTGAACTCATTATAACTGATATATTTTATGAATAGAGTATTTTTCCTGAATCTGTGGTGTGTCAGTATGATAACTATGTCAGAGGTTATACTAACTGCTTTCAGTTTCTCTGTGAGAATTCTGTGAGTTGAAGCTTTTGAAGTAGTTCATGGACACTGTGCATGAGACAGCCCACATCCCAGATTGTCTCCCTTAACATTTTGGCGGGAAACTTATTAAAACTTGTGACAAACATTCATTTTGTCAATAGAATAAAATATTGTATTCATAGAAATTATTATAAATCATATTGGATAGTTATGCAGATTCTCAGAAACACTTGCATTATTATATATATATATAAAAAAAAGCCATCACACTCACACACACACATACACATACATACACACACACACACACACACACACACACACACACACACACACACACACACACACATATATATATATATATATATATATATATATATATATATATATATCTGATCTCACTGAGTTGTGTCTTTGTTGAGCACTATCCTACTTGCTGTCCCTAGAATAAATCTGTCTGCTTTATACAAAATAATGCACAGCAAACACATTTTAGTAACCAGATTTTACAATCATGCTAACCTACTGCTTTAAAATATATCACATGACATTTCTTCCAGAATAGAGTTATAAGATTATTTATGCTTGTCAATCAGATGAATTAAATGAGTTATAGTAAAGTATATGTTTGGAACACAAATTTTTAACACAGATTATTATGCTGCTGTTAAGTAGATTTTCAAAAACATTTAAATAAATGTTTCATTTTCTATGCCTTCTAAAATAAGACATTTACTTACTACAAGAAACTACATCATTTAGACTCATTATAACTGGCATATTTTATGAATAGAGTATTTTTCCTGAATCTGTGGTGTGTCAGTGTGATAACTATGTCAAAGGTTATACTAACTGCTTTCAGTTTCTCTGTGAGAATTCTGTGAGTTGAAGTTTTTGAAGTAGTTCATGGACACTGTGAATGAGACAGCCCACATCTCAGATTGTCTCTCTTAACATTTTGGGAAACTTATTAAAACTAGTGACAAACATTCATTTAGTAGTGTAAATGTATGTAAACATGACAAAACCTTCACAATGTATTCCACAGACCATTACAGCCTCTTACTTCTTTTCAGAAAAAGAAACAAATTGAATCACAGCTTGCCATTAAATCTTCAGATATTTTGACTGGTTATGAAACAAAACATTATAACTGACATATTTTATGAATAGAGTATTTTCCTGAATCTGTGGTGTGTCAGTGTGATAACTATGTCAAAGGTTATACTAACTGCTTTCAGTTTCTCTGTGAGAATTCTGTGAGCTGAAGCTTCTGAAGTAACTCATGAACACTGTGCATGAGACAGCCCACATCTCAGATTGTCTCTCTTAACATTTTGGCGGAAACTTATTAAAAACTAGTGACAAACATTCATTTAGCAGTGTAAATGCATCTAAACATGACAAAACCTTCACAATGTATTCCACAGATCATTACAGCCTCTATGTAAGTGAAATTAAGCCCAAAATTACCAACAAGCAATAAAACTCAACATTCTTCTCCCAACTCAATTTTCATACAAATCCTATTATTCACTGTGCCCACACAATCAAAAGCATTTCTATATATTAATAAAGAAAAGAAAAAGAGAGTAGAAAATAAAAGGGAGTGAGGCAGAAATAAAAAATGTAAGAGAAAGCTGTAAGAAGTATATACAATGGAATGTTACTTACTGTTTATATTAATAGAGTTAAAAATAAAACATTATTTACTCTTATTTAGTTCTGATTATTATTAGTTAAAGCATAACAGATTATTTACAAACAAGCATAAGCAGTATAATCAAGAAAGTATAATTAGAAATAGCATTTGAAGAACTTATAAAAACTTTTACAAGGAATAAATATGTTATTATTCTATTAATGATATTTTCATTACTGTTCTCTCCTGCCCTCCCCACCCTTTACCCACTACATAATCTAAATAGAATGTCATTGTTTAAACAAAGAAAATAATAAAAGGAGAAGGAAAAAAAAGGTAAAGATAAAAAAATGTATCAAATTACTAACCTTACTTCTTTTCAGAAAGAGAAACAAATTGAATCACAGCTTGCCATTAAATCTTCAGGTATTTTGACTGGTTATGAAACAAAACATTTCTTTGCACATAGAGAATAACTTTGATTAAATCTTTTCCAAAATATTTGTGGCTTTCTGGAAATGCAGGAACTATATTCAAAAAGATTAATAATGAACTAAAATGATGAGAGAGAAAAAAAAACATATAACAAATCATTTGTTTTTTAGTCTCTTCTTCTTCTCTGAAGTCTTCCACGAAGCTTCAGTTGCCAATCTCTTTAATGAAGAACTAGCCCATTCCATTTCTTCTATTTTTTCCAAAATCCTTTTTTCTTTGACAAACAGTAAAGCATAGTCTAAATCATCGAAAACCTTAAGACCATCAGGAAGGAAGATTTTAAGCTTGGCAGGAAACAGAAGGTATGTTTTAAACTGTGCTTTTTTAAGCTCCCTTATTAGTGGCAGAAAAACTTTTCTTTTAGCTATTACCATGGAAGAATAGTCATTGTCAAAATGCACAGTTGTCTCATTAATCTTAACAGGAGCTTTAGCCCAAGCAGATTTAAGAACCATCTCTTTATCAAAAGATGATAGAAATCTAACTATAACTGATCTAGGATATTTTTTGTTAGAGTTAGTATTAGCTATAGATCTATGTGCTCTTCGATACCAAAAGAGAATGCTTCTGGTAAGTCTAAAGTTTTAGGAGCCAAGTTGTTAAAAAGAAGTAATATTGTTACCTTCAATATTTTCTGGCAGTCCAAAATCCTAATATTATTGCACCTAGATCTATTTTCCAGGTCATCCAGCTTTGTTTGTAAATGTGTATTTTGTTTCAGCAGAAACTCAATGTTGATTTCCTCTTCTTGGATTCTATTTTCCATGTCATTCACAGCTTCTTCTATGCCTGTCATCTGGATCTTCTGTTGTTGCAGGTCTGTATGTAACAGGTCTATTTGTTTTGTAGTTTTTCTATGAAGGTGTCTATTTTAGTATCCATTTTATCAGTAAGTTGCTGGATTATAATTATCAGAGACTGAAGTTCTTTCTTGATGCTGGAGTCTTGAGAATTTGTCTTACTGGAACTCATTTCAGACTGATAAACTGACAGGAAAATTTCCACAGTGATTTCTGACAGGAATATTGTTAAGATTTCCTTTCTTTTTTAGATATAGTTCAAGAACTATATAAAACAAACGTATTTAGAAAGAAAATTACTTCAAAAATTAATTTTTTAAGTAATTAATTCCTGTCAGTGTAATGAAATTGGTGGAGCTGAAGAAATCTGCTGCTATCCTGTGTTCATCCTTGGCCACGCCCCCCATAAAGTTGAATTTTTGAAACATAGAAAACCCAGAAGTGCGAAATTCAAAATCTCGCACACCGGAGATTTTGAATTTTGCGCTAGTACTGCACATACACACACACACACACACACACACACACACACACACACACACACACACACACACACACACACACACACACACTCATCACAGCAACAAAACACGCTAACACACACCACAGCCCCTACTCAAAACCCTTAACACACAGACAAACTTACCTGAATCCATATCCCCAGCGGAACCTCAGAAGCGCGAAATTCAAAACCTCCAGTATTCAAGGTTTTGAAATTCGTGCTTCTGAGCTTTCACTCTTTTCAGGATTCCACTTTATGGGCTCAAAATACTGAATTTCGACATTTCAGTATTTCGAGCTTCTAAACACATCTTATGTAGATATATTGGATATTTATATATGGCTATATATATATAGGTATATATAGGAATATCTCTATTTGTATATTCATAGAGATAAATGTACAATGTATGGGAGACAGAGATAGTGACAGACAGGTATGTATACTTATATGTATGTATGTATGTATGTATGTATATATGTATGTATATATATATCTATACATAACAGGTAATTCTGAGCAAGGGGCAACAGAACTGCACTCTGTGCAACTAAGTGTATTGGCATGCCCACTGAGATTGTCAGTAGTTATAAAGTGACTCCAGGCCACACCTACCTGTACTCCAGTCCGGGATTTTGTGTGTTACAGACAATGACATCTGTCCCTGTGTCTGCAGTACTGTACTTCACTGAAATTGTCCATTACATTCTTCAGCTGTCTGATGTAATTAGTATGTGACAGAGGTTAGCAATGTTACAACACACATAGACTGTCTGTCAAAAAAACAACAAAATACTACCTCACATCCAAAAGATGTGGATACTTCCAGATTAGAGCTATCAACACCATCACCCATGCTAACTTCCTTAGTCTACTGAACCACACAAGCTGTCAGACAGAGAGTAGTCATGCATCACACAGTCAACAGCATCAAAATGTACACTGTTAGTCCTGTGTTAAGTGAGGCATACAATGTATAATCAATTTCTATGTTACTGCCCTGAGATTGCCTGGACTGCTGATATACTATTGATGAGTTACTGTCACAGCAGTTATATGGGAACACTGCTGTATTGGGGATGGGGGAACAACATCGCATGTTTTGCTGGGATACACAGGAGTCCAAATATCATGTAACCCTTCTGTTTAACATCTCCCTTGACTGATGTAGTGAATATTCTGTGCATGAGGCCTAAAGGACACATGATAGCAGACTGTGTATCTGTAGTCCCATGTGGATGTTACTTCTGTCTGAATAGTCCACTATATTTACATGCATAAATGTATCAGATCCATGCATACCATATCAAACTAATCCTTACAAGTACTGTGTAGGTTAGAGACTTACCTTGCAAATGCAGCAGTTGACAGAACTGTAGTTCAGGGCTGACTCTTTCTGATGCAAGCAGTACACAACCATTGAAAGGTACAGGTTGTGTAGGTTGCCTGGCATCAAGTTTGATACATGTATGTGAGTAGGAGTAAGGTGTCAGTCCCTATGTCTCTAGGTTGTCAGTGAATGTGCTATGTGTTGTCTCTTGGCCAAAGCCAGGGCATATTGAGCATGCATACGTCTGTCTACAGGGATATCAGTAGGGGGTTCCTCCTTGGAGTCCTCCTGTGACTATGGCTGTGGTGACTTTGGCACTGGTAGGGGGGGAGTGTGTATCCCTTCCCTTTGCTGATATTGCTGCAGCTGTTTCCGCATGATCATATTGTGTAGCATAGCACATACTGTGAACATATGTGCATATGTGGCTGGAGAGTACTTCAGGGCTACACAAGATATATCGAGGCACAGGAACTGTGAAATTAGAAGCCCAAACACATGCTGTATGATGTTCCTAGTTTATGAGTGTGTCTCATTATGCTGTTCTTCCTTGGGTGTGTGTGCATTTCTGATGGGTGTCATCATTTTTGTTTCCAGGTCGTAGCCAGCATCTCACAGTAAATGGTCACATGGGATGACCCCCTATCAAATATCTGGTAAAGCTGTGATGCGTGCCAGATATGGAAGTCATGATAACTGCCACATCTGCCAGCACACACATTCACCATAATCTCCTGGGCATTTCAGATGACCTGACAGTTGATGGAGTGGTACCCCTTGCGGTTGACATAGATTCTGTCCTCTTCACCGGGTGGTACCTTGATGTGTACATGAGTGCAATCTGTGGCACCCAGTACTTCAGGGTAGTGCACTACATGGTAGAAGTGTTGCATATTGCTGGCCTTCACCTCAGCAGTGAGGGGAAGATATAAGTGCTCCCTAGCATGTGGTAGCCTGGCATCCAGGAACTGATGGCGTATCCTTGATGCAGATGCCTGTGAGACCCCATCATGCTCCCAGTTGGTCTTTGGAAAGTACATGTAGCTAGTATCCTAAGGGCTACACATACCTTTGTTTCCACTGGGTTGGGTTCCCCTCTGTTGGCTCTGGGTTTGAGGTGAGGGAGGCAGAGCTCAGTGAGTTCCTGTAGTATGTCCCTGTCTACCCTGCAGCACACTATAATCTCCAGCTTATGTAGCTCCTGGAAGGTTACCCTGGGACTGAACATTCTTCTCCTTCTCTGTCTAAGCCTATTGTCAGCAGCACCAGCAGCACTGACTTCAGTATCTTGCACATACAAATGTAGCAGCCCCTGGCATTATCTCAGTTAAAATTCCCAAGTCTGTACTCCAGTGGTCTAGAGTATTGGGGGAAAATCAGAATGTAGGGTGTATGCATACTTTATACAGCTCTGCTGTAGGTGCCGAATGTGTGCTGGCCTAACTATGATGCATTCCACCTGTCGAAAATATAGTTAACATAATTTAATAGCACTATTTTGTTGTGTGATGCAGCAATGCGCAGCATAGCTTATACAAAGATCAAAATGTCTAATTGAATACATCCAGTTTTGAGAACATGCTCAGCCAGGATGTGCGCCATGCAAACATGCATGCTTAAGCTTAAAAGAGCTTAGAAGTGAGGAGACACACTCCCCTCGTGTCAGCCCCATCCCGTGTAAACATCAAGATGGTGTAAGACCCTACATGAAAGGGATATGCAGGAATGATTACTCCTTTCTGCTATTCAGTAAACCCACCTCATTTGCATACTTATCCATGCTGACAGCCTAGAAACTACATGCTTCATAGCCCTATCATCTTAGCAACAGCAGCAATGCACCACTGTACTGTGCCCACACAAGCTCCTATAATATATTTCTGTCACATTCTATAAACTTTTTTTTTTCCCCTATTTTTTGTTTTTTTTTTCTATTAAGCTTGTTTGCTCAGTGCAGTGTGTAGAGCAAACATGCCAAGATTATAAAAAAATATATTGATTTAACTTATTCCCTTTAATCTTTCTGACATACAGACTAATAGTTTTGCTCATATGTGCATGTGGTCTTACATTTTCATGGGGTTTATGTCCACACTTCTACACTTTTACATTCCCTTTTGTCTGTCTAGACTCCTGTACACAGAATTTTTCCACGTACTCTAATGACACTGACACAGGGTCTGAACAAATGACTTTCTGCATGTTGGATCACTCTACCTGCTTCATTCACATGAGATTCACCTGCTTATGAGTTCATTTGCATGCCATGGAAGTTTCCATGTTTGTGTGTGTATGAGCATTCCTAAACAGCACTTACTGAATCTAAAAATGCTTGCGCCCATGTAAGCATCATGGCAAGATGCCTACACAAAAGAAAAATAACACATAGGCTTTATTGAATTCCACCTAACCAATCCTTTCCAAACCATTTCTACACCATCTCCATGATGCCACATCTGGCAAACCCCTCAACTTATACTTCTGCCTTGATGTCTAGTAGGCGAGTTGCCTGTACTGATCTATGTGAGGATTAGCAGGGGGCACAGAAGCAGTGCAGCCCTGTTCTGGGTAATTAATTTTTCCGACAAGAATAAAACCTAACACTAGTGGTGGTGCCGCAGTAGCGTTGTCGCCTCACAGTTAGATGTTGCCCATTCGATTCTCAGTTAGAGCGTCTTCTGTGTAGCAACATGCATGAATGGGCGTTCCTTCATTGAAGGTTGTGCGTTAGGCCCGGCAAGCCAGTATGTAAAAATCTACTGCCAATCATTAGCGGATCGGAGTTCAGCTGTGGCGACCCCTAACCGGGAAAAGCCGAAAGACACAAACACAAACAAACTAGCCATATTTGTTGATCACACAATGACATTTGATTTCATGTCACATGAATTACTTCATAATGGGTGCTTATGTTTTCTCATTTATTCTGGATAACTTATCCTCTGACAGTGAGGCTTTTTTGGTTAGTGAGACATGACTCTTCAACATGTTTCCATATAGTATTCAGTTTCTAATCTCACCAGCCAAATTAAATATATGTGATCAGAAGCTATGCAAAGAAATACACTATCAACAGATATTTGAAAGACAACTCTTGAATGAAATGCTACTTGTTGGACTCTGACATCTTTGTTCATTATCATTTGAGTATAAAACTCCGTGTTTATTTTAAATTAATGTCAAGTGCAGTATATACACCTGCTGAGTGTACTTTGTATATTTAATCTTGCTGTGCATTTTCTATACAGCTATTTTTCTTTTCATTACTTTATAAGATGAATTTAAAGTGCCTTTCAGAATAATACAGTTACATGATTAACAAATGAATGACCAGGGAAATGAATGAGTAAATATATAGGCAGTCATAATGTTTTTTACAAACAAACCATTTCCAGTTTATTCTCTTCTTCAGCCAACACACCCCCAAAACCTTTCCTAACTACAAAAGGTGTATCACTTCAAACAGGATTAGGAAGTAAATGATCATAACTGCATGTTGAATCTGTAAACGTGAAACTCTGTGAGTTTTGCTGACTGTGTTTCAGTAAAGTTAGTCTTAGCTGCACTTATTTTGCATTTACTTTAAAGTGAGTTTGAAGGCTGCAGTCCCTTTGTTTCAGTTTTCATAATAATACATTATGTAGAATGAATTAGAAGTTTATAGATTAGCAGTAAATGAATAGACATTTCTAGGTAAAGTTTCTATTTTTGTGTAACCTTCAGTAGCTTTTTTAATCCCTATAAAATGTATCTAATGTTTGTTTCTACTTTTTAGCAGCCATTTGGTGAGTCTGAACATTTATAACCTGCTTGTTTTCTGGTAGGGTAGATTTTACCATAACACTGAATTTCCAACAGTTATCCCCTTTTTGATAAATGATACTGTCAGTTCATTCTATATTGCTCCTGTATGCAAGGTGTATACTACTTTTGTGTGGATTGGTTAAGAAATATTGCTGCTTTCTTCTAATTGAATATTTATCAGAATCTCCTGTTGTCTCTGAATTTATTATCTTACCCATTTTACCTTAAATGCTTCTCCACTACCATTTCCATTTGTCATTTTTAATTTTTATATATTTTTTAAATATGCCACTGCACTTAGGTCTTCCCCTTATTTAACAGTGGCAGTTTAGTCTATATATGAGAAGCACCTGCTTTGCCATTTTGTTCGTTTACAAAAGCATCAAGAAAAGAACAATTTATTGAAGAAATGAATTTATGATAATGCAGCATATGTATATATTTTTAAATTAGTGCTGGCAATGCTTTTTGCCCAGAAAAGAAAACATCCTGATGATTTAGCTGATTCCGTGATTCTTCTCCATGTATTCATAACTTACTACAGTACAACTGTCTCCTCCAAATAGTCCTATTCAGCTGTAACAAAGAAGAGAGTAATAGCGACCTACAGTTACTCCCATCTTCTTGTTTGTGTGATCATCTCCCAGGTATTTTATTCTCATGTGATCGGGTGGTGTAACAGGTACCTATTTGCCAGAAATGAAACGCTGAGAATGTCTTGAATAAAAGCTTCTTTGCCATAGCAGTAGCTTTACTTGGTAAATAAATGTTATAACCCTTTCTCTTGGTATTGTTTACTTGAGCAAATAAACAGCAGACCTTGTAATCTTTCTTACCATGGTTGGTACTGGGGCAATGGGCACAGATCTTGTGACAATTTTGCTTCAACCCTGCATCTACAGTTGCACATCTGGAAATGGCTATCAAAACCAACAGCTATAAAAGGAAGCAGTTTTAAAACAGTAGAAATCATACTACCAATAAAACAAGAGAGAGTGAGTGAGGCAAAATACAGCAAAAGGGAATGGTGATTATCCTAGACAAGTGTATGTTGTAGGGTCAGACATACAATGAGTCATCAAAGGGAAAGCTCTGAACATGTTACACCATTGTCAGTGGCAAGAAATAAGAATACTAGCAAAACTATTTTAAAATGTCACGTCACAAATGGCGCATCTGCTGTGGTACTTACACTATTATCTGCTATGGTACTTACACTAAAAGAAAACCGCAGCTCTCATTCCAGGCACTTTACTCAGTCCCCAGTTTTGAAACAAAAAGAAAATAAAGTGCTATCCCATCATAGACATCTTTTCAGTCATACCACACTACTTCACAGAGTGAATATCACTTAGCAAACACTATGCATAACAAATAAGCAGTCAAACTTTGCAATAACAAAGTCTTAAAATTGTATAAGTGAAACTGCTGCTGTTAGGGAATGCTTTCTACAACATTACCCCAACTAAAATAGAATTCATGACGATCACTCATCAACATTATCACTGTGTGCACATCATTCAAAAATAAACAGTCAAAACAACTTTTGCAAAACCCGAGGGTATATCTTTTGCAAAGGGGTAAGACCTCCTGCACTCCTCATATGGTTGAACACCTCCAAACCCCACAAACTTAAATATACCAATTCAGAGGTAATACAACAGTGGAGCAAAAAGAGAATGCCATTTTCAGCAAAAGTTGTTTCACTCAAATTTCCTTAATCGTTTGACACATATTGAAAGTGCCATCAATCAACTGACAGGTTCCCCTAAAATATATCATATTTATAATTGTTCAAATTTAACATGAAGAAAATCAGTAATATAAAAATGTCTTATCAATGAATTATATCAGGCCACTCAACAATGTACGTGTTAAAAGAAAGAAAATTTTAATGTAGCATCTATTCAGAAAAATGTATTTTGTTGTTTAACATTTAGCAACTGAGCATTCCAGAGCTCTTCATAGGTTCATAGGTTAGTACTAGGCTATTGGCACTAGGGCCTATACAAGCCTAGCCATAACAATTCCCTGGCTATTTCTTCCCACACTATTTACTTCCCTGGTCCCCTGTCTAGCAGGGCTCTTAATAATATCCACCAGATGTCTCTGTACAAATGAGATACGGAAATGGGTAAACATATACATATCATAGTATATTTCTTTAAGAGAGCTAAGCTTAGTGGGCACTTGCGCATTATGTGATATTAGACAGCCAGTCTATTATAAAATGTGATAAGTCTCAGAACCTCTCCTTGAAAGTCTATTAATGTTTTTATGTTACAGATACAACATAATATTGAGGAAGTTGGAGTCTACAACATGGTGTCAAAATAATAATTTGCTGTGGATAGATTTTCACTCATATTGATACCAGATGTTATATTTTAGTTCTGCTTTGAAGTAAACTGCCTCTATGTTTTCTCTTTCATTTGTCTTCATTTAGAGTGGTGTAAATTCTTAAAACCAGGTAGAAAATACCCAACAAGTATTTTCATGATTTTGAATAGTTAATGAAAAAAATCTCTTTATTTTTCATCCCCTTACAATTAAAATATGGTCTCATTATTTTAATTTTGTTTTTGTACTATTAGACCACAGAGTGTTTTCTGTACCATTTTTTTATTTCTACCTCAAGATGACCCCTTGTTTACAACCATCAACAGATTTAAACCACTATGGAAACCTGTCTGAAATCTGGAAATTTTGGATTCAGTGTTTGAGCTCTATTTTATTCTGAATGGACTATATGATAAACCAGACACATTCAATGCACTGCAGGGGAGGAAGCAATGCTTCTACCACATGTACTTACATTCACTGCTGCAGTATTCTTAAATATATGGGATTCGCTGCTGCAGAAGCCAGACGTCTGGCCAGTCTTTCAAACACTTCTGAATTTAAAAGGTGTGCTGAATGTCACCATATGCTCACTATATAACATAGGACATAAAGGTGATGTTCAGGCCTACCAAAAACAGAACTTCTTCGCCACCAGTCTGAACATATCTTTTACACCATTGGTCTGTTTACCTACATCCATTTTCTGCCAGATGAACACATTGCCATTCTCCAGTGACTTCCTATGCCTGATTGCTGTTTTTTGCAAGTTAACTGCTCTGTTGAGGATTTTGTTTTTTTCTTGTTTTTTCTTGTTTTTTGTGTTCCTTGGGGTTAATGTCATCCAGGAAGGGTAAATGTCAGTGAGGGAGAAAGATTCCCCATAGATACCACCACGATAAGTGTCTTTTTTGCTTTGGTGCTTCTCATGACCATATGTCTTGTTCTATTTGTCAGGCGTTTGTTCCAAAAACCCCTCATAATAGACTTTCTTCCCTTGCCTTGTATCTTGAGATTCAGCATCTTAAGCTACTCTCTAAACATACTGTGAAAGGAATCTCCCGCCCTGAAGGTCAGCCATTAGGGAAGAAGAAGGTGAAAAGGGTATGACTGGAATCTTCCATTGTCCAGCTTCTGCCAGGTGTTTCTCTAAGGTTGTTACAAACCCCTAGTCTCATCCAGATTTCTCTGCCACAACCATGTTGGAGGCTGGTGAGGATCCTGCTGGTAGCACATATGAAGCGGCTTTGCAGGCATCCATTTCAGATGTTCACAGGGAACCACAGTTGACTTTTTTTCTGAGGGTCCTAGCGGAGTTCCTCAGTTTTAATTTGGGAAACAAGTTCTTGCTACAGTTCTTGATGGTCATCCTGGATCTGAGCCTTCTCAGGATGTTCCCTTAAAAAATAAACAAAAGATTAAACATGTTTCTTTTGTTCCTAGGGATCCAGAAAGTGAATGGCAAACTTTTATTCAGGGGTTATTTTCTGCCTTAGTGTCCTTAAAGCCTCCTCATGGGGTTTCAATTCCTGTTCTTCCTTGGTCCTCTACTCCTCTTGAAAGGCCTAGAGATCAGGATTTCTTCTGAGTATGAGTCAGATTCTGCTGACAAATCCTTAACTTTTTCTACTCAAATTCCTTCTTCTTTGGGATATGAGTCAGAAAAGGAGGACTCTATTTGTCCTGATATTTCTTTGGAGAAAATTTATTTTGGGATTTTTAAAGAGGGATTGTACTCAGGTGTCTAATATCCATAAGCGATACTATGAGTTGTTACAGTTGGAATCTCTTAAACCTGTGGCTATTCCTCCTGTCTTGGCTGCTTTACTGGATACTTTCTCCAATGTCTCTCAGGTGCCTGATCCCCCCCCCATTCCCAAGAAGCCTGAGAGGTTTTGTTTTTTTAGGGTTCCTGAGGATAGTTCTTTTTTATATAAATGCCCTGTGCTGACCACTCTGTAGTGTCTGTAGCCTCTGATAAGCCATCTCAATTGCTTCCTTCACCCAAGTTATTGCCTTCTGACAATGACAGCAGAACTATGGACAGGCTGGGAAAAAAGATTTACACTTCTGCTACCTAGCTGTTAGGGCTTTTAATTATCAGACAAATACGTCTATTTATGTGTTGGCTCTTCTTTCTCAAGCCTGTCACCTTATTTATAATTTTCTAGACTCTGAATGTAAAACTTAAGTTCTTTCCTTGCTAGTGACTTCCTCTCAAGTCGTTCTTCATTCAATGAAATGTAGTTATGATGTGGGGATGCCTCTTCTAGGGCTGCTGTTTTTGGTTAAGTTATGAGGAGGTATTCTTGGCTTAAGCTTCAACCTCTACCTGATGATATTAAAGGTATGTTGATGGATGCTCCTCTGGATTCTAAACTTTTGCTTGGGGAAGCTGCTGCTGGTGTGTTTAAGTCCCTTCAGGATAAGGGTAAGGCCTTACAGGAGCTTAAACATGTGTTTCTTTCTCCTATGCCTAAATTTCAGAGAAACTACCCCACTAAGCCTGCCTTTGTTCATCAGCAATCCTGTCCTTCTTCTAAAGGTAAGAAGAATGGCAAACGGGCTCCTTCTGCTAAGGCTACTCAATTTTCTGGGACTCTGAAGTGTTCCTTTTTAAACAAACCAGATGGTGTGACTATCTGTCCCTTCTCAGCCTCACTATCCTTTCTCTTCACCTTTATCTTTCCCTTCTGGTTTGGCTTCAGATCACTCAGGATTCTTTGGTTCTGTCAATCATTCTTCAAGGGTAGCTCACAGTGTGGGACTCCCATCCTCTTTTTATGGGCATTCCTCAGCCTCCTTGAGAAGATCTTCCCTTTTTACTAGAGGTTCTTCGAGATCTCTTGTCTCAGGGTACTATTCAAGAGGTGCCTGTGTCCCAAATGGGGAAAGGGTTTTACTCCCGACTGTTTCTAATGCCCAAAGAAGAGGGCACTTGGAGACCTATTCTAGACCTCTGTCATCTAAACTCTTCTGAAGGTACCTTCCTTCCAGATGTTATCCCTTCAGATTTTGTTTCCCCTCTCAATCCCTTAAGCCTATATGGTGTCTCTGGATCTCAAGGATGCTTATCTCTATATTCTAATCCATCCTCTTTTCAGGAAGTTTTTGCATTTCTCTGTTGCTTCCTGGCATTCTTAGTTTTCTGCTTTGCCCTTTGGTGTTCTACTACCCAAGGGTGTGCAACAAATGCTTTGCTCCTGTGATTGCCTTTTGCAGACTTCAAGGGATCCAAATATTTCCTTACTTGGATGACCTGTTAATTCAGTCATCTTCTCCAGAAACTCTTTTGCAAAATCTTCATTTTGCCATATCCCTTCTTCAGAGCCTGGGGTTCACTATAAATTTCAAAAAGTATTCTCTGACTCTTTCTCAAGATCATGTTTTTCTGGGTTGCAGGTTTCAGACAGTGCCAATGCTTGTATCCCTGCCCCCTCCAAAGGCCTTAACTCTCATTTCTTTCTTTCACACTCTTCTTCCTCTGGCTTCCATTACTGCCAGGGATTTTCTGAGAGTTCTTGGTTTCATGACATCCACCATTCCAATGCTTCCTCTGGCCAAAGTTTGTATGAGAAAGTTTCAGTGGTTTCTGAAGTCAGTGTGCTTTAACATGCTCATCCTCTAGAATTTGTCGTTCCTGTTCTTCCTTGTCTCAGACAGGAACATCTCTGGTGGATTCAGCAGTTGTCTCTGAATCCAGAGATCCCTTTTCATCTCCCTCTTCCCTCTCAGGAATTGTTCATAGATGCCTCAGACATGGGATGGGGGCGACTTAAAAGTATAGAGGTGCTTTTGCCTGATCAGCAGAAGGAGCACATCAGTGTCAAAGAGATGAGGGCCCTTCTGTTGGCTCTTCAGGCCTTTCAGTCTCTCTTTTCTTAAGGACCTCTTAAGGTATTCACAAACAATACCATAATGATGTGGTATATCAACAAGCAGGGAGGAATGAGATCTTATCTTCTTTGCTCGTTGGTACTTCTTGTATGGGATCTTGCTGTTAAGTGTCAAGTGACTCTTCATGCAACTTATATCCCTTCCAGTCAGAACATTGTGATAGACACTCTGAGCAGGTCCTTAACTCACTCCCATGAATGGATGCTTCACAGGGATGTGTTTCTGGACATTATCTACCAGTGGAATACTCCTCAAGTGGATCTTTTTGCCTCCCCTCTGAACAGACAATTTCCTCTGTTTTGTGCCAGAGTCCCAAGTCCTCTGGTATGGAAGATGAATGCCCTCTCATTCTCTTGGAAGGGGATGTTTATTTATGCATTCCCTCCCCCTCCTCTCATTCCAAAACTCCTTTTCAAAATTCAACAGGATGCTTCCAAAATCTTGTTGGTGACTCCCTTTTGGGTGCAACAGCACATGTTCTCTCTTCTTCTGCATCTCATCTAGTCAGGGGCAATAATCACAAGTTACATCAGGGTGGATCTAATCACAAAAAACAAGGGATCTCTTATCCATTCCCACCTTTCCACACTTCAACTGATACATTGGGTGATAGGATTTTGATTCCTCATAGACACATTTTTTTCTGAGGACATGTTGAAAGTCCTGTAGGAAGCCAGGAAACCTATGACTAGGAAATCCTACTTATCCAAATGGAAGACGTTTTCTGTTCGGTGTCTCTCTTGTAACCTGGATCCACTTAATGTGGATGCTTCTTTGGATCTCTCTTATTTGTGTGAGTTGCTCAATGCTAGTTTAGCTTATTCTTCTATTAAGGCCCACCTATTGCTATCTCTGCTTGTCTGCCTTTTCCTCCTCCTTTAGCTGCTAGATTTGAAGTGAAACAATTTCTTAAAGGCATCCTTAATGTTAGACCTCCCAGGAAGCCTGTTCCTCCTCCTGGGATCTTAATTTTATTTTGTTTTTGACCCTACTGCTTCAGCTACATTGCAACATTGTTCCTGGAAGACTGTTCTTTTGGTAGCACTTACTTCCACCAGATGGGTTTCTGAGTTGCAGCCCCTTATGGTGTGTCCTCCATTTTTGATTTTTTATGAGGAAAGAGTGTTGTGCACTAACCCTTCTTTTATGCCTAAGGTGGTTAATGAGCTATCACTTAATCAGTCTTTTAATCTGCCCACTTTTTTCACCTCTCCACAAATTGACAGTGAGAGGGTGCTGCATACTTTGGGCATGCATAGGTAACTTAGAGTTTATTTGGATATGACCAAAGCTATTGAAAATCTGAACAGGTATGTTTCTTTTCATCCTAGATCTTTGGGGCTTGCTGTATCTAAGAAAACTATTTCTTCTTGGATTTCTAAGGCTATTTCTCTTTGTTACACTTTTCATGGCAAGAGCCTTCCTTTTTCAGTTAAGGCTCATTCTACTACTGTTGTAACTTCTGGTGCTTTTTTCAAAGGCTTAGATACTAATTCTATTCTTGAAGCAGCTACTTGGACTTCTGTGCTTACCTTTACCATGCACTACACGTTGGATGGTATCTCTAGAGCTAGGGCTGGTCTTGCTGGTTCAGTTCTTCATGTTTTCTTAGGGGACTGTTCTGCCCCTTTATCCACCCAAGTTTCCTCTTGAGCTCTCTTGTCTCTCTCCTATATAGCTAAGAATACTGCAGTGAATGTAAGGACATAATACAGCTGTGTAAAATCTTAGCATAAAATTAGATGTCTTTGCCTTCACTGCTGCGGTATTCCCTTGCTCCCTCCTTCCCCCAGTTCTTTGCCTTCCTGGATGTACATGTTACCTCTTGGGATCCTTGGAGTGGTGTTCCTTGTGGATCAATCACTTCTGTTTTTGGTAGGCCTGAACATCACCTTTATGCCCTGTGTTACACAGGGAACGTATGCTGATGTTTGGCATACGTTTTAAATTCAGAAGTCTTTGGAAGACTGGCTGGACATTGGGCTTCCTCAGCAGGGAATCCCATATAGTTAAGAATACTACAGCAGTGAAGGCAGGTGCATCCACTGTTATGGTAAGATTTTACACAACTGTACTTTTTAACCTGTCAAGGGAGGAGAGATGGGAAATAATGTAATACTTAAATGTAAAGAATGTTATGAGCTAAAGTAGGATTTGCTATGTGCAATGAATTTACTCTTTGCTAAAAGTCAAGGGGACCAAGAATCGATAGATGAGTATATGATCATCTTAAGCACACAGTGCAAGACTGTTAGTTGGTTAATTGATTCTTTAATTAGATGTAAAAATGTGTGTAGAATACGAATGTTCAGGTCAGAGGCAGAATATTAAAGGAAACCAGCTTGACAAATGAAAATCTATAAATGCACAATAATGAAGAGCATCTAGAAGTATGTGACATTAATACAATAAAAGAGAAACAACAAAATTAAATTGCAAAATGTTAAAACAGTATAAATAATGAGTTTTCAGAAGCCACACCCATTGTACATGTTGTTGCTTTTTAAAGAGGAAGCACACTACAAAGCTTTTAATAGTGTTTGTGGATTTTGTGGTATTTGTGTCTAGATATATAAAAATAATTTTAATAATGTTTGTAGTCTTTGTTGTATATGTGGCCATTTCAGAAAGGTCTGTAAAAAGTGAAATAAAATGTTACAGTAAAGTACAAATGTTTTAGAAATAAATGGGAAGAACAAAGCAGAAATGTTTCTTGCCACTACAGAGGTGTATGCTGCGAGTACAGCAATACATTAAGTGTTAATGCTAACTAGTTGTAGTGGAAGTTGCTAGGTATATATATAATCATGGAACCGAAAAAATGATAACTCAGGGCATGCTTGTAACAGTTAAAATGAATACTGGGAATGAATGCCATATTTCACCTGAATCTGCAGTCAAATCTCTGAATGTAAACTTCAAACTGCTCAAGTCAGCTTACTTATTTTTGTCTTATACTGATCATTAATTAAAGCTTTTGGTTAGTTGTGACTATGTTGTGTGTATTAATATAATACTTTATTTTAATTTGTATAATTAAAAATTATATTAAAGCAATCAAATGTTTGCAGGCATAGCTCATCTGAAGAGCTTGGTATGACTAAAATGATTTATTGACATGGTTTGTCCAACTGGGTGAGATAGCCCTTTTTCAGTGGAGGCCTGAGGAGAAAAGCTCCACAAGTGACAGTTAAATATATTTTACAAGGCAAAGTTATTTAACAAACAAACCATTAGTAGTTTCAAGATGGATAATACAAGTTAAGCAGTATTAACAATGTCTAAGCTTACATTTAACTAAGATATAAACAGAAAAGGTAGCATACAGTAGTTCAATATGTACAATCTAGGTGGTTGTAGTTAGCAAAACATCCTATAAGTAGGATACAAGATCAGAAAAATCTTCAAGATAGGGGATAGGTAATTACCTGATTTGACAGACTAAGAGAGGGCTAAAGGATTATATTGAATAGTATATTAGATATGAAAAGTATTTGGAATGGACAGGTAGTTCTCAGTGTTAGATGACTAAGTGAGCCGACAGTTAATAGAAATATGACCTTTAAGGGCAGGCAGTGAATGTAGGTAGGAGAGGAATAAGTTTACTTATATGAGTACAGTGGCATGGCCAGCAACTTTTTAGGTAGTCTTTAGTGGCAGATTTAAATTCCTTGAGCCATTGAAGTCTTCTAATTTCCAGTGGTAATTTGTTCTAAGAAATGGAGGGATAGTAGCTGTAAAGGTTACCACCAATTATAGTGTTAGGTTTATAGATTTGGAGTAAGTCCTGATCAGAGCTTCGAAGAACCCTGGCAGGAGTAAGGTAGGAGATTACAGCAGACAAGTTTGGACAAAAGGATGGTTGGTATAATACAGAGTGGATAATTTGGAGCTTTGAGAGAAGAAGCGGATGAGGGAGCTCAAGCCAGTTTAAGTGTTTTAGGGACAGACAGTGATGAGTGCTGTTACTGTGATTTGCAGCAAATCTGGATATTTTATTATAGGTAGTTTCTAACTTAGTAGAGAGGTTTGGAGGTTGTAGAGAATCTGTGAGCTGTACAATAGGCTTGGCAGGAGGTAGGCATGAGAGACCCAGACTTTGGCTTTGTTAGACAGGAACTTTTTATTTCTGTTTTATAGTTTTTGATGGGTTTTCTTACTGCAGCTATTAACATGTAAATCAAATTTGACTTGGTCATCTGTCATGACCCCAAGTAGTTTTGTGTTAGGTTCAGCTATGTTAGGTATTTTTTTTTAAGAGAGAGGATTGTAAAGGTGGATTTGAGGTTGTTCTGGTTTTTGGGCAGGAAAAGTAATTGTTTTTTTAGGATTTAGAATTAGCTGGTTGTTAGAGAGTCAGGTTTCAACAGAGTTAAAGGATTTCTGAGTCATGAAATTTAAGTCAGAGAGACAGTCTGGAATGGTGATGACTGTAGAGTCATCTACATACTAGATAAGGGTTGACTAAGGGCATGAGGTATAGAGTAGGCTAGTAAAGATATTGAAAAGTAGTGGACCTAGGATAGACCCTTGGGGAACACCCATTTTGATGGGGAGATGAAGAGAGAGGGTAGAGAGCCATTTTACAGATTGTAGTCGATCTGTGAGGTAACTAGAAAACTCACTTCTAGAGGTAGAGAAATTAAGGTTAGCAAGTTTGTCCAGAAGAAAGCAGTAACAGACTGTGTCAAATGCTTTAGAGAGATCAAGGAATAAGCATGACACTAGTTTATTATTATCTCTAGCCAGGAAAATAGTGTTGATAAAGGATAAGAGGGCAGTGGTGGTGCTATGTTATGGAGCCATGTTGTGTGGGGGTGAGCAGATTGTCATGAAATAAGTGCTCCATGACTTGCTTGTGCACGCATTTTTCTAGTCATTTTGAGAGGAGTGATAAAATTGCAATGGGGCCGAAATGGAGATTTCTAGAGAGTTATCTCCTTTGTGTATAGGGACAGTATAGAATTTTTTTTCCAGATAGAGGGGACTTTTGATTCTGTGATAGAATGATTTATCAGTATCGAAATAGGGAGGGCTAAAGAGTCTGCTGCAACTTGGAGGAAGTAGGGAGGTATATTATCTGCAGATTCTGAACAGAGTTGCAATTTATGAAGTAGAGATTTGATATAACTGGTGAATGTAGGCTTAAGGGAGAATGAGTTAGTAGAGTTCTGACTAGGAAACAGGTCAGATGGGTTTGTTGTGTTAGAATTAGAGAGAACAGGAGTCATCATGTTGCTAATAGAGTCAATGACGTAAGAGTTGAAGATTGAGGCTGTTTCATGCGGTGTATTGGTGGGGTAGGGATTAGGGAATGAGGGGTTTCCTGGATGTAGTATTTGATTTATTGAGTGCCAGAATTTCTTGGAATGTGATCTTTGTGAAATATGAGGGTTCATATAGAAATCCTTTTTGTCTTTGTTGAAAGGTATTTTTAGAGGTTTCTTAGTTCTTTATATTTTGAAGTTATCAGGGAGCTTAGTTTTTACCTAGGTTTTCCACGTTTTATCTCTTTTTCTCATTAAGGTGCAGATAGCATTAGTTTACCTGGGTAATATGCTAGATTTTGCATGGATTGTATACACAGGGGCTAGTGAGTTTAGAATATTAATGAAGGTTATGTTGAATGAATGTACTGCTTCATCTAGAGGTAGATGGTTCAGAGATGCCTAGTTAATATTAAAGAGGTGGATATTGAAGGCTACTGGGTTGAACTTGCATAGCTTGTAACACTTGGATCCCTATGAAAATGAGGTGGAGTTACTGAATTGCATAATGGGGTAACTGTGTCCGCATATCCCCTCTGTTTATGCAGAGAACCATGCTGGTGTCCACACAGGAGGTAGCCGACATCAAGACAGGGTGTGTCCAATAACTACTAAGCTGATTGGAACTTAGCTGTGCCTGTTTGTGTGGTGTGCCGCTGTGCTGAGCATGGAAGTCTGGGGGGGGGGTGTGCACTGACTTCTAAGCTTTGTTTACCTACAGTGCACATGTTTCTATGTGTTTGCAAGGCATGGCACTGTGCTGAGCATGGATGCCTGGGGGTGTGTGTCCAATGACTGCTAAGCTTTGTTTACCTATGGGGTGCACGCTTGCATGGTGCACCACATTGCTGAGAGTATCTAAAAGTCAATGATGTATTAATTAGTTTTGACCTTTATTTAACTTAAACTAAGGCCATTAAATGATGCTAATGATATACAAGGCAAGTGAAATGCATCACAGGTAGCCACTCACGCAAGCAGCACCCCTACAGTAGAGCACTATAAAGTATGCATACACCCTACAATCTGATTTTTCCCTCATAGTCTGTACCATTGGAATACAGACTTGGGAATTTTAACTGAAAGAATGCTAGGGGTCACTGCAGGTCTGATACATCTGTATGTGCTAGATGCTGAAGTCACTGCTGCTGCTGACATTAGGCCTAGGCAGAGAAGGAGAAGAGTGTTCAGGCTCAGGGTAACCTTCCAGGAGCTACATGAGTGGGAGATTGTAGACCGCTACAAGGGTGGACAGAGACATACTACAAGAACTGACTGAGCTCTGCCACCTTCAACTCAGACCCAGAGCCAACAGAGTGAAATCCATCCCAGTGGAAAAAAGGTATGTGTAGCCTTTAGAATAATAGCTACAGGTACCTTCCAAAGACCAACTGGGGACATGATGGGGGTCTCACATGCATCAACATCGAGAGTAATGCACCAGTTCCTGGATGCCATGCTACCTCATGCCAGTGAGCACATTTATTTTCCCCTCACCCTTGTGGTGAGGGCCAGCAATATGCGCACTTCTACTGTGTAGCACACTACCCTAGGTACAGGTTGCCATAGATTGCACTCATGTACACTGTGAAGCTGCCAGTCCAGCTAGCTGGAATTTTGTAAATAATTCTATGTTATTTGTGAATAGCCTGCACTGGTCCAGTAATCAAGGAGCCTCAATCCTCACCACTAGCACCAGTGAGGGATGTGCACACTGGGAAGATAAAAAGTGCATGCACAGTAAAGTACAATTTCCCTTAAGAGCACACAGAGATCACAGTCAGTCTGGGGCTGTTTGTTCCCTCTCTCTCCAGATCCCCAATAAGACTGACACAGCTATAGGGTTAAGATCTCAGCAGAGTGGTCAAGCAAAAACCTTCAGCACCCTCTCTGTACAACCAGTGCTTCGTGTCCCTGCCCAAGTAGCTCACACACACACACACACACACACACACACACACACACACACACACACACACACACACACACACACACACACACACACACACACACAAACACACTCTTTAAGATTTGATTTATATACAAACACACAGACACTCCTGGGGAAGGATGACACTGGTTGTCTAGCTATGCCCCCTTCTACCCAGACTATAAGGTAGTAATCACTGCCACCAACCACCCTTAGTTATCAGCTATTATAAGTTCCTTACCAAAGGGTGACCAATTCTACTGTGTAATGTTACTGTTATCCAAATGGTAAGTGTGTCCAAGACTTGAAGGCTATTTAGGAGTGGCCTGTACAGTATCACCAAATACATATGCAAGTACTCTAAAAGCTTAAATATATCTAAACAAACCAGCCACAATTAAAAGGTTTAAATATATTTAATAATACATAATAAAAGCACAAGACAATACTCAATAACTCAACACAGTGACAGTAGAGTTCAGAATCACAGGAAATATTTTAAAGCAAGATTACAGGACAGTCACATAAATACATAAAACATCTAGAGTGATCTTACTATTTTCCTATATATCTCTAAGAGGGATACTATGATGCAAGTCTTACTTACAGAGCAAGACAAATACAGATGCGAAGTGCTGAAGATGGATGTGTTCAGATACAAGGCAAGATACAAAATGCACAGACTCTCTCTCTGAGACAGTTTTTTAAATTACTATCAAACATTTCTGCTGGGTTATCTCAGATTACATCATTCTTGTCACTGCTGCCTTTAGTTTCCAGGCTAGCAGGAACTTAAAATATAATACCTCTGTGTTAAAAATACTTATCTCTCTGAAGTTTTGCCTAGAACTGGAAATGGTAAAACTGTTAAACACTTTTACCTTGGAAACCTGTAATTATTTCTGTTTCCAGGCAATAGAAAGAATTTCTAGCTGCAGACATTCTGTCTCCAAGCTGAGATAACCACCATCCTAACCAATTCAACTTATTTTCTTAGAGTTTTTCTCTTTTCCATTAGGGTGCACTGTGGTTACATTTTTTGAAGCTCAGCACATAACATACAATTTAACATAACATATAGTTTTCTTACATTTGTAAGACAAGCATGCAAATTGCATTCACAAATAACATAGAATTATTTACAAAATTCCAGCTAGCTGGGCTGGCAGCTTCACAAACACATCAAGGTACCACTCAGTGAGGAGGGTAGAATCTACATCAACTGCAAGGTTACCACTTCATCAAATGCCAGGTCATGTGCAATGCCCAAAGCATTAACATGAATGTGTGTGCTGGCAACCCTAGCAGTTATCACAATTCCCATATCTGGCATGCATCACAGCTGTACCAGATGTTTGCTAGAGGGGACATCCCATATGGCCATTTACTCGGGGATGCTGGCTACGTACTAGAACCGTGGATGATGACACCAATCAGAAATGCACACACACATCCATGGAAGATTGCCATAATGAGGCACATGCACAAACTAGGAACATCATAGAGTGTGTCTTTGTGCTGCTGAAGTCACGGTTCAGGTTCCTCAATATATCTGGTAGAGCCCTGCAGTACTTTCTAGCCACATGCACACATATGCTCACAGTATGTGCCATGTTACATAATATGATCCTGTGGAAACAGCTGCAGCAGGATCAGCAAAGGGAAGGGATACACCGCCCCCCACCAGTGCCTAGGTCACCACATCCCCACTCACAGGAGGACTCGGAGGGGATCCCCTGATGATGTTCCTGTAGGCAGACGTAGGCATGCCCAGTATGCCCTGGCATTGGTTAAGAGAAACTGCACAGCACATTCACTGACAACCTAGGGCCCCAGGGACTGGCACCTTACTCCTACTCACACACACACACACACACACACACACACACATATATATATATATATATATATATATATATATATATATATATATATATATATATGGGTCTATCTTAGAAGATCGACAGACCATTTGATCGACATTCATTTGGTCAACAGCTCATTTGGTCGACAACCAATATTCATGGCAAAAACCTGGGGATTTGCCCCCCTCCCCAATGTTGTGCGACCCTGGAGTTGATATATATAATTAAGGGGTGTGGAGGGCATAGCCCCCTACATTGGGGGGTGTGGGGGTGAAGCCCTCCACCTATTTTCGTTTAAAATGTGTAGTTTTTGTTGAATTTGTCATGTTTTAAACAAAAATAGGTGGGGGGCTTCACCCCCACACCCCCCAATGTGGAGAGCTGTGGCCCCCACACCCCCTAACTATATATATATATCAAGTCCAGGGTCACACGACATTGGGGAGGTGGTTAAATCCCCAGGTTTTTGCCATGAATACTGGTTGTCGACCAAATGAATGTCGATCAAATGGTCTGTCAATCTTCTAAGGTAGACCCATGTGTGTGTGTGTGTGTATATATATATATATATATATATATATATATATATATATATATATATATATATATATATATATATATATATATATATAAGTAGCTGATGCCAGGCGACCCACACAACCTGTACCTATCCATGTATTGGCTGTGTACTGCTTGCATCACACAGAGTCAACCCTGAACTACAGATCTGTGAGCTGCTGTATTCACAAGGTAAGTCTCTAACATACACACTAATTGTAAGGGTTACTATAATATGGTATCATATGTATTGACCTGCTGCTGTTATGCAAGGAAATATAGTGGGCTATTTTGACAGATGTAACATCCACATGGGACTACACATACCCAGTCCAATAGTATGTGTTCCTTAATATTCACTAGGCCTCATGGTTGCAATATTCACGACATCAGGCAAGGGATATGTTAAACAGTGGCCACACATGATATGTTGAAAACTGTCTACCCAAGCTGATTATGTGCTGTTGTTCCCCAACCCCAACACAGCAGTCTACCCATATAACTGCTTTAACAGAAAATCATCTATGGCATATCAGTGGACCAGGCAATCTCAGAGCTGTAACATAGATATCGCTCACACATTGTATGTCTCTCTCATGCAGGATAACAATGTACATATTTATGCTGTTGATTGTGTGATGAATGACTCCTGTCTGTCTGGTGACCTGTGTGGCTCAGTAGACTAGGGAAGCTAGCATGGGTGATGGTGTTGATGGTTCTAATCTGGAATTACTCACATTTTTTTGCATGTGAGGTAGTACGATGTTGGTGTTTTCACAGACTATCATACCTCTCAACCGCTTAGTGCAAGAAATCTGGACAAAACCAAAAAGACTGTGGACAAAGGCCCAAACATAGGAACAAATTTAAAATATTTTTCCCATAAACCTAGAAAGTTGCTGGAATTAAAGGTGTTGCATTATTACATATTTTCTGAAGGATATAAAGTCTGAAATACAAATGTTTGCCTGTATTTAGTATACTGTAGTGACGTCAATATTCGATAATTCACCAGAAAACCACAAATATATGAGGAACAGATCAAACATATGAGACAAAACTCTGGACATTCTGTGAAAATTAGGACAGTTGGGAGGTATGCAGACTGTCAGTCTGTTGGTGGTGTAACATTACCAACCTCAGTACAGCACACAGCTGAGGAATGCCGTGGACATTTTGAGTGAAGTGCAGTACTGCAGAAACAGGGGTAGATGTTAATGTCTGTAACATACAAAATCCCGGACTGGAGTACAAGTATGTGTGGCCTGGAGTCACTTTATAAGTACTGATGGTCCCACTGGGCATGCCCAGGAACTTAGTTAAAATGAGCGCAATTTTGTTGCCCCCTTCATCAAAATGGCATGTTATATCTAAATGTCTATATATACAGACATATGTATACATATCTGTCTGTCACTATCTCCCTCTCACATGCATAGTATATCTATCACTATGTAGTGTCAAATATATATATATATAAATATATATATATATATATATATATATATATATATATATATATATATATCTGTATATATTAAAATGATACATACACTCCCCCCATATATATACATAGCATATACATAGCATACATGCACACAGCTACATTTATATATACATCCCTGTTTTATACAGAAATGTGTGTGTGGATGTCTGTATTGTCCAATATACCTCAATAATGGTGAGTAAATCACAAAGCTATACTGTTGCTCAAAGGATCAAAACTAAGGGAGCAACACTACATAATCCTGTTACCTACAGAACCCTGTGCCTGATGGATGTCACCATGTAGACAGACACAGGTGAGCAGGTGGTGTGATGTATAATGTTGTCAATACACATATGGACAGGACACATTGTCCCTGCCCTCAGATTCACCCTTGTAACTGTAAGCAGTCACATATGGCCATACTGGTAACTGTACACACAAAGCTAGGATAAGAACAGTTATATCACTGCTAGAATACTAGAGGCTATGTATGGTCCATTAAGAGGCCAGTTACAAACTGCTCTGTACATATGGGATTTATGGGACAGATTGTAGGAATGTCATGTGTCACGTGGTGGGGACAAGGGAGTGTAGTTGATGCAGACAGTGTGGGAGTACAGGTTAAGTATGAGTACAGACCCATCATATGTGCCATCATGATGTCTGAGATCAGTGAAATTCTGGGCCTGTCCTTAGAAGTTACACATGTAACTACACTTCTGCTTTGTGTGAGTGACTAATGTTGTCACTTATCGTGTCTACACAACATCACAACAACACTATGTGCTTCATTTAGCTAAGGAGGTAGTGTCTGCATGTTGGGGGGCACCCTCACCCCAACTGTCACACAGCAATGTCCACCTGTTATTGCACAGCCTGTTAATGGCAGTTGTCCTTGCTCAGGTGTGGTGAGCCATGACGAGCCTGTGTCCTACCTGTCTCATACAGCCAAGGTCATGCAGTTGTAATGCTGCTGACATAATGATAAGACATGGGTGTACAGGTCTGCATACCTGCCTGTCCCATCTGCAGAGGGATGTGCAGTCACACTATGTCAACCATCCCACAGGAAGTCATATGTGGTTTTCTTAACATATATGTCTGTATTGTCTGCAAAGAGGGGTATGTGCTAGTAGTTCCAAAGAACATGATCTGTTGCCAGATCTCAGTAGGAAGGACCTCACATTAGCCGGTCTGCAGTGGTCATCCATATTGGTAATCACATGATACAATACATTGATTCCCCATGTGGGGATGTAAAGACACTGCTCCAGGGCATTGTAGGTAAGGACCTGGATTAACCTTTGGGCAAGTGAGGAGCAGCGCAACTAAGCAACACAGTGTATACATATTACACTTTCCTAATGTGTTTGCTGTCCTCTGTACAGACACCTTACATGACTCTTCCTGCAACATGCCTGCAGTAACTGCAATACTTACATGCACAAAGGACAACTAGCATGCAGTTCAAAGCGCTGTCCCCAGATCTCTGAGTCCTGTCACCTGAAATACCATGATAGGGGTTAGCATGGATATGAGCACTACCACTGTTGCACACCTACTGACACTGGACCAAACACTGCTACCTTAGCTAAAGGCCAGATCATGCCTACCAACTGTAACCAGTGGAGCCCAATGACACACTATACAATGGATGTTGGACATAAGTTTCACTGCACCAATCATGGTCTGACAATGTGTATGACAATATTAGGCCAGCAGGCAATGCTGGAAACTAGGTATGTCATAGGTTCATAGGTTCATAGTAGGCTATCTGCCCTAGGGCATTTATAAGCCAAGCCAGAGTGTGTTTGGTGTTCGTCACCCATTTTAAATTAATTTTGCTATGCCCTTTTTCGAGGTTAGTATACTGTGCCTCTGTCTAACAGTGACACAGAAGTGATACCCGGGGTAAACCTACGATCTCCCATCCACTCATCAAGATTCCTCTTGAAGAGAATCAATGAGGGACTCTGCCTAACCTGGACTGAGATTTTATTCCATAGTGAAGGGAGCCGCTGGGTTATGAATCTGTCCCTCCAGCATGTCCTATTTATTTCAGTGCTGAGGTTCAAGTCTCTCAAGCGTGTAGCTTGATGGGATTTGGATTTTCTGAGGTGCAGCATGTCCATTAATTCCGGGTTGGACATGGCTTTATACGTCAGGCACAGATCGCCTCTGAGCAGGCGGTAGCGGTATGCCACTGAGTAGAGCTGGAGTTTCTTTAACCGGGCAGCATATGGCATCTGTTTGAGCCCTTTGATCCTCTTGGTGAGGTACTTTTGGGGTCTTTCCAGTTGCTGCAGGTGTCTGGTAAGGTACATCCCAAAAGGGGCATTGTACTCAATTATGGGCCTGATGAGGGATGAGTAAAGAGGCACAATGACCTCCCCTGATCTAGATGTGAATCCCTTCATGATTAGGTGGGCTATATAAAATGTTTTTCTAACCACTTTGGCCATGTGGTTGTCAAATGAGAGATTGCTATCAACTTGGGACCCAGGTCCCTAATTACTTCTTCAGTACTTAATGGATTGCCACCTATGTGGTAATTTGTGGGCACTTTGTTTTTGCCAAAGGGGATGACTATACACTTTTTGGCGTTTAGCTTGAGGCCATGGCTCTGGCACCAGTTGTCTGTTTCTATGAGGCCCTTTTGGAGGATGCTTGTGTCAGCTGGAGAGTCGATTATGGCACCCAGTTTGCAGTCATCTGCGAACTTGGTCAGCCACAGTCCTTCCGTGTTGGCCTGTACCTCCGAGAAATATATACAGAACAAGAGAGGTCCTAGGACTGAGCCTTGTGGGATGCCACTTGTAACTGGTTTGGAGTCTGACATGGCTACAGCAATTCTAACCATGTGGGTTCTGTCCTTGAGCCAGTTTGCAACCCATCTAGTGCCATAGGGTTTTATATTTAAGCTGGTGAGCTTATCTATAATGCCCGAGTGGGGTATTGTATCGCAGGCTTTTGTGAGGTCCAGGTAGGCTGTGTGGACCACCTTCCCCTCGTCAATGGCCTTGGTGACTGTTTCAAAGAAATCAACCAGGTTTAAGAGGCAGGATCTGCCATTAACAAAGCCGAACTGGGTAGGATCTAGTGTCTGTAGGTTCCCAATATCTTTATTTATGAGGTCCATGATGATCCTTTCCATAGCTTTGCAGACCAAGCTAGTCAGGCTTATGGGGTGATAGTTTCCAGGATCCGTTGAGGCACCACCTTTGTGGAGAGGGACCACTGTTGCTGTACGCCACTCTTTGGGTACATATCCTGTAGTAAGGCTGAGATTGAACAGTAGTTTTATGTTTGGGTTTAGCTCTTCTTGGAGTTCATGTAGGACGCAGCCTGGGACACCATCTGGTCCCATTGATGCTGTGTTTTTTGCTTTGGAGAGGGCAGCTCTTACCTGAGCATCTGAGATGTCAGGGGGGCAGCACTCTCCTGGGCTAGATATTTGCCCTTTTGGTGGGGGGGGGGGAGTTTGCACTGAACCTGTCAGCTAGGATGTTGGCAATGTCTGTGGGTTCGGTGTATTTTTTGTCATTTTGGACTAATTCTGAGCATATCTGGGAATTCCCACCCAGGTACCTAACATAACTAAAGAAAGCCTTATGATTATCCTTAGTGTCCTGTGCAATTTTTCTCTCGAAGCTGGCCTTAGACGATTTTATGAGTGCCCGTAGTTTTTTGCTAATACTGATCAGAGGTGCCTTCATTTTTGGGATTTTGCTCTATCATGTAGTAGCTTCCTCCTTCTATTGTATAGTTTGGTTATGGCTGGGGTCCACCAGACAGGACGTCTGCCTTTGGAGGATTGGGTCTTGGTTTTATTTGGGATGGCATGATCCATGCATTCCTGAAGGTGTTCATAGAATGCATTTATAAAGGATTCTGCGGTCTGGGCTGTATTTTCCACTGGCCCGGGGGCTTTGAAGGATTCCACCTTGGTTTTGAGGAGTGTGAAATTTGCTTTAGAGAAGTTTTTCACTGTGGTTTTCAGGTCCGGGGATGGAGTTGGGATGTGAATATCCAGTGAGATTAGTTTATGGTCTGATCTTACCAGTGAGAGATACACTTCTGGTCTGGAGCACAGAGTCCCCATGTTGGTGATGATCAGGTCCAGTATGTTTTCCCCTCTTGTGGGAGTGGTAACAAGTTGTTCCATATCATTTGAGTTTATAAATTCTAGGAACCTTTGGGCTAGGGTGTTGGAGCTAGAGTAATGCTCCCAGTCTATGTTTGGATAGTTGAAGTCGCCCAATATAATGGTGTTTGGAGAAACCTTCATATTTTCCAGTGTTCTCAGGAAAGCTGAGTGGGGTTCCTGGGTTTGGGTGGGTGGTCTGTAGCAGGCTATAAACTGGAAGGCAGTTTTACCCACTGTTAGTTGCACATGGATAGTCTCTGATGCTTCGTGCTGTGCCACCAACCTGGAGGTGTGGGTATCTATGACAAATATTGATACTCCCCCTCCTTTTGTGTTTCGGTCCAAGTTTTGGGGCCGAAAAGGGTGGTATGAGGTATAACCTGGTAGTGCTGGGGTGCTCTCGGGAGCCTTGAACTAGGTTTCTGTTACTGCACAGATATCGATGTTCTCCATGCTAAGGAGAGTTTCGAGTGCATGCATCTTGAGGTTTAGACTTCTGGCATTGAGTAGCATTACTCTTAGTTTCTTATCCCTTGTGATACCTATGGAGGTGGGTTTGTCTTTTGAGCCTTGCCTAAAAAAGGCACTATGGGGGTAGCAAGAGCCTTTGCCAATATCCGAAAGCCCAGGGGTGACAGGTGCAAGCCGTCCCTAGCGAAGCATCGTGGCTTGTCGAGCATGTCATCCCAGGCTGACAGGCATTGGATCCCCTTTGAATGACACCAATACTTAAGCCAATTGTTGAAATAGACCATGTTGTCTTCATATTGTGGCATCATTCTTGGTGAGGGTAAGATGCTACTCAAGGTCAGGGTCATACCGGCCTGGGCTACATGCTCAGAGAGCTCCTCTATGTCTCTTTTCATGTACTTCAGGGAGGTACATCTCAGGTCATTCACACCAGCATGGACAATGACTGAGTGATATTTGTACTTGCCTTGGAGTGACCTGAGTGCTTGTGTTATGTGGCGGATCCTAGCGCCCGACAGGCAGCTCACCGTGACCTTCTCCTTGTTCAGTCTGGTGAGCGGGACGTCAGTGTGCCTGATGATAGAGTCACCTATTACAAGTGTATCAGGTGTGTTGTTTAGCCTTAAGGGCTGTGACTGTTCGGCACACTGGCTTTGTGAGCTATGTGTTGCACGTGTTTTGTTTTGGGGTAGCGGTTGCTTGGGTGTCTGCTTTGGAGGTCTCTGCTGCTTAGGCAGATTTTTATTTAGAGCCTCCAAGTATGTTTTTGTGTGTTTATGTGTTTGGTTTGCTGTCGTGGTAGGTCTATGTGAGACTGGGATTGTAGTGAGTGTGGTTTCCTTCTCCTCCTGACTGGTTTTGCCAGTACTGAGTTGAGAGAGCTTTGCCTCCAGTATGGCTATATGGTTGCATCTCTCACATGTGTTGGAATTTGTTGGGAGGAGGAGAGGGTTGTCTGTGTACATGAGGCAGTTGTAACATTGCCTCAAGATTCCCAGATTCACCAGCTGGACCGGAGAGGAGATTGACAACTGACCTTTGGACATGCTAGAATAGTATTGGGAATTCCTTTATAATTGAAAAAAAAAAGGCCAATGGGGAACAAGGTACTCAAGGGGAGTTTGTGAGGGTGTAGTGCTTTTAATTTTTTAGTGCTGACTTATATAATTGCTTTAGTGAGCAATTGCCAGGTATCTTAAATGCAATGTGTTACAGGTAACTTAAATGCAAAAATGACAAACAGTAACTTTCTTTCAAGTGAAACAAGGAAATAAGTACAGCAAGCAATGCAGATATCACTAGGGATCAATAGAACCGCTGAAAAGCCGCGTTTTAGGTGGAATTAGCATTTCAGGGAAATAACAAGCAAACAAACAACAAGCATACAAACAAAGCTTGATTCAGCAGGCCTGGATCTAGTCTATGCTACAAACCTTCCTAATGTAAAACAACTGGTCTGAAGCCCAAGTGCTTAATCCAAAAGACCTAGAATGATAGCCACACTTTAATCAAGTTACTACCAAGCAGTAATAAATGCATTTGAATACTTTAAAGAATGCCTGGATTAGTGCTCAAGTTATACAAACAAAGCTAGATTCAGCAGGCCTGGATCTAGTCTATGCTACAGCAAACAAGGTGTACCAATTTCAGTAAGAAGCAGTTCAAATATGCAGGCACGATAAGCCTTTAACCAGAAATTCCCAGCTCAGAAGGGCAGAGTCCAGCCTCTCCTCCCACAAGAGTGCAGACCACAAACCCTTTTAATGTAAAATAACTGGCCTGAAGCCCAAGTGCTTAAACCAGAATTAATACACTTTTAGAATAACAGACACTGAGCCCTCAATCAGCAGTTCCCAACTTAGAAGGATGTAAGCTACCTGTTCTGCCACTACAGTGCAGACCACAAACCTTCTTAATGTAAAACAACTGGTCTGAAGCCCAAGTGTTTAAACTAAAAGGCTTAGAATGAGTTACACCAAGCAGTAATAAATACAATTGAGTACTTTTAAGATGGCCTTAAAAGCAAAATAAAGTAGGAAGAAACACAAATACAGTAAAAGCAGATACATTTTTTTTTTGAGTGAGCAAATGAGATGGGCCCAGGAGTTACAGGACAGAAACAAGTGCAAATGCAGGCCTTCAAATCAGAAAGTTGAGAGAAATGGAAGACCGCCCAAATGGCCAATAACTACAAATTCTGGGCCAGAACCACTCCTTATGTGGTAGACAGGTTACCTAGTGCTTACCACTCCCACTGATAAGCTAGAAGGCTTCCCTCCAACACAGAAAGGCTTGGGGGCTCAGAAGCTTACAAATCGTCCTGGATACAGCAAATCTGTATCTGGAACACTAATTACAGGAAAAGTAGGAAACAGGCTTACAATTTTTTTTTTCAGAAAAGTAGCAAAAACAGTAGTAAAAACAATTCACATGCAGTGCAAGCTGGCACACTTGAGTATGTAGCAATATTAGTCCACACACAGTTTGAAAAAATGTAATTAAATTAAAAAGGACTAAAAGCAAGTGCAGAAAGGGTTTATTAGGTAGAATGCGGTAAAGAGATGGGACTGGGGAAGTGTCCTAGATCAAATCTACAGTGGGGTGGGCACTGCAAAAGCCACCAAATTTAAACTACAACCAAGAACAGGGAGGGGGGGTGGAGAAAAGTTTCAAAAGAGATGTGAAGAATCAGAGTGCAAATTATAAAAACAAAAAAATATATACTGATCTCTGTATATTTGCAGAACAGTAAGACAACAGATATCTAAGCAACAATTTAGCTCTATAATACAGAATAATACAGAAAAATATACTCAGCTCTATATATTTGCAGATAGTCTTGTAAGGCTGTCTCTCAACACACAGGTTCCACTTTAAATGCAAACTGCCATGTACAGTGTGTTATATCAGCTGATGGATAGGCAAGTGTCTGACAGTCATAATCATAATCAGGGAACATAGCAGTGGGAGACCTATGCTGCAATGATGCCATTCACCAGTGGAGTTCATTTTTGGTGTACCCATCTACCTATTTCCTCTCTGTAATCACAGCCACTGTCACTGACCTCTGACGGAGTACATTAGCAGGTGAGTGCATATCAGGAGCTTTCACTATATCCCCCACAAAAAAAACAACAGTTATCCAGGATGGCCTAAGACACAGTCAGTTGTTGTCTGAGCCACTGACAATGACTAAATGCCAACAACTGCGCAATACTATGCTGTGGGAATTCATCCACCCCTGCCAAATATTGTAGTGTCCACACACCGCACACAGTCGAGCCAGTACACATGGAGTTATGGACACAGAGAGTAATGTAGCATTCAACTGTCACTGGTCAGAAAGATGTGGTGGCATTCACTGTGTACAACCAATACTGAGAGGTTTGGGATGTACATCCCAGACTGTATACTGAATATGGCAGTCATCACACCTATCATTGTGTGCAATGGTACCCTTGCCATGTCACTACACAGGCATATTGTACAACTGTAGCAGCCACACAGGTTCCATGGTACACCAATACACAGACAGTGTAGATAACATGTCCTATGGAGTCCATGTCACAACTGTACTTGTGTAGCCTGTCTCCAAAATGCTTTGGAGGGGATGTGTATGGCTCCATACAGGGAGGTGTCAGTTCCCACCCACTATGTATCTCACACATATCCATGACAGGACTAACACATGTCTCATCTGTTCTACACACCAACATCAGTGTGGTATACCCAGTACATGCTGGTGAGACAGGTATGTAACACAGGCAGTACTCTACATAAAACAGGCCCTCCCATGCATGTAAGGCACACATCTGCTGTGGCACACATTATGTGCAGGTTACACATTGGGATGCAGAACACAACAATCATAACTGTTGTCGGACAACTGTTGGTACTAGACACAGGATATATATATATATATGTATATATATATATATATATATATATATATATATATATATATATATATATATACATGTGTCATCTCCATCATCACAGATTGTAGATGTGTTAGTTCTCAAAACCCTGGTGGAACATCAAGAGTAGAAGATCTTCTCACAGATTAGGGATGCATGAGCATGCTGAATTCCACCATTGTCCTTGTTAGCTTGTTATACATATACTGTATGAACCTATGGAGCCATGCATTTATAGTGATGCACCTTGCTGATGATATATTACTGTTGTGCTGACATGCCATCCTGTGCTGCTGTACTTCCACTGTCTATCCATAGGTTATCCCAACAGACTCCTGTAAGAGAAACATAAACAAGCCAGTAAAACACTGGTCATTGTGTAACTATACAGCCAATACAACATCATACAACATAAGGTACACAAATGTATGTGGTGTACTCATGACAAATGCCAGCAAACAGTATCTGTTGGTAACCACTACAAGTGGCATGGTGAACCAACACTGTATTATACAAGTACATGTTAACTAATATAGTCACACTGTGCATCAGACACACAGCTTTATTTCCCTGCATCGATGGTGAGGATGACAGGGATGTGGCTCAGGTATCAGCACTTGCACAGGGTGTTCTGTGGGGGGTACAGGAGGCTTTAGCTGGCCTGAACAGTAGAAAGCTTGTGTGTGAATCAGGAGAGAAGCATGTAAGATGGACCATGGAGAGGTGTAGGGTGTGTCTGTAGGTGACCTGCATTTGACAGTGGTGTTTGAGTGTGTGCATTCACACAGTCAAGCTCAGTGCTAGCCTTACATGTGTGTATGTTGGACAGCTTTGGACAATACATGGTAGAGCTGACAGTTCACTATCTCTGGCCCCAAACACGGGAACTGGCTCTGCCATGAGTTGTACTGGCACCTCCATACCTAAGGTCAGAAGTGGTGCTAGTACCTGACGGTGACTGCTGTCTGCTGGGACCTTGTCCCCCATGGGACTGCCCAGGACCACAAGCCCATGGTCTGCCATGTTGTGGTGTGGACAGCACACTCCCCTCTGTAGCTCTGGATGTACTGCCACTATGGGAGAATGAGTGTGCAAGGCCACATGAACTCTCAGCAGATGGGGTTGCTGACCTACATCCATGGGTCTGACACTCAACTCCAACCATGTGTTGCAGCACAGACAATGTGCAGTCCAAGACAGACACTGTCTCAGCCCACCAGCTGTCCACTTCATCAGTGAACTGATCCGGGGTGTCCCCAGTGCGGTTGAGGCAGTCACGGATGTCAGACTGTGCTGCATCCATAACCCTAAGTATATGTCTGGTGCTCTGTTCAGAACATGCCTGTGCCTCTATAATGGCCTGAAACATGCACTGACTGACTCACGTTATGACACTTGCAACAGGTGGTGGATGGACAGCAGGCCTCCTACAAGCACCCTTGTCAATCTGCCAGTGTGGGACCTTGCCAGCTCTCTGACTATGGCCAGTGTCTACACTCACTGGAGCCATAGCTGCCACACTTTTCTGTTCAATGTCCCCACCCACTGACTGTCCAATATATGTGGTCTCTTGCGATGGGGTATGTGTGGGCATACAGACTGTGTATGGAGACAATGGGGGCAGAAGAGGAATGTCTACCACTGGGACAGATTCAGCCAATGACACCCCTACCTGTGCCTCACTGTGGCCATCATCATCACCAGAGTCTGAAGAGACACTGACATCGGGTTGTGTAAGGGAACGGACACCAACCCCCATAGTCACCTGCAATAAGAAAGAAAAAAGCAGTACATTAATACCTGCACTATTGTGTATGAAAAGCCTCCAAGACTCATAACAATGAAGACCCATAACTGGATTAGTGGTCAAACAACTTTCGTCTCTGCTTTCATCCACAAAACACTTCCTCGGAACAAAATACAAATTCAACTGAGGACCTTTATAACAATCACTTGAAGTAAATCAAATAAAACATGACCAGTAATATTTACCTTTTAATTAATTAGTATGACACTATACTTAAAAAAACAACACATAAAAACCCAGTACAACTCTCTTAACAAATATATGGAAATATACAGTTCACTGCCTAATGCATTTACCTTCAACCTACTGTATTTTAAAAGGCATTTTAGATTCCTTGCCTCATTTAAACCATGTGCCTTACCTGTGCTTAACTGTAACTGCCAAAATGTATCTGTTTGTTGAGCTATACTCCTGTGCCTACCCCTTCTAGAAACCTTAGGTACCTGCTCCAGACTGGAATTTAAAAACATCCTACGCTGTTTACACACATAGTTATGTTTACATAGGGCATTATTCTGGCCCTTAACTGTACTAGAATATAATTGTTCCTTAACAAAACAAGTGTCATGCTTACTAGGAGCAGGACCATGGCCTTGGGCAATACCTGACAGACCTGTGAAAAGTTGAAGGTGAGGTAATGTCAGTACCACCACATGTTGCAGCACAACAAGGTAATATATCCATATATCTCACATATGAGTATGCGTGTATAACTGAGGTTAACCCCCAAAGAACAAAGACCTGACACCCACATAAAAGTATCTACAGCCTGACACACTGACTGCTACAGTATTAAAATGCTGATGACAGTAAGCTTACCTGCATGCTCCACAGCTATGGAAACTGTGGCACTCATCTCCACAATGTATGTTGCGATGGATGCCTGGGAGCTGTTGTGTGTGCCTAGGTACACTAAGAATTCCTCAGTGGCCAAGAGTGGATATTCCACTGCAGGCCTTCCACCAGTGACACCACAATCCCTGGCTATATCTGCTGCCCTTTGTCGTGCAACATTTATCATGTTGGTTGCCTGGTGTCAAACCTGCTCATAATGTTCTGCCCTGCTGGCCTGTGCCATTGACATCATAGACAAAGTCTGCCCTCAGTGCAGCCTGCTGTTCCATGGTTTTTCTCCCCCTGGATAGTAGGATAGGATGTGATGATGTTGCCTTAGTGCTTGCAGTATAATTTCATTCTCCACATCTGAGAAGGGTGCATGGAGTCTACGGTACATAATTCCTGAAATACAACAAAAGGGGAACACATTACAGGATCACATATGTGGATGTACAATATGTGCAGCTACAGCAAGGCAAAAATGACTGGCACTAACCACTTCTTGCTCAGACATGTCATACTCCACAGTGTGCAAAGTGTGTGGATACAACTGAGATAGTAGCAATAGTCAGGTATTCCCATGTGTGCCATTACAGCTACTGCTGTATTATCATACACCCAACACTCAGGTCTACTGTGGTGTGTCCCCTATGAGCAACCCCTTGATAATATGTCATATGAACAATGCCACATGAATAGCAGTGTGCTATTAAAACCACTATTAAGGGACAGTGCAACAAGACCAGTGTGCCACAATGACAAAAGACAATGCACCTTTGATGTTTTGTATGTCCTGTGTAGGTGTAAGACAGCAGGAGGTCACTGATATGTCATTATCACAGGTCTAAAACAAGCTTAATGCTGTAATCAATATTCTCCGTAAGTCTATTCAATCATCTGCAACCTGTTTTGCACAAAAACATTTACATACCTGATGGAGTGCAGTACTCCTCTGTTGATATGTGGTGTCAGTATAGTTGTCACAATGGCATGTTCTGTGTGAGGATGGTCTCATACAAAATGGTTCTGCATAGCCAGTTGCTTGCCTTTTAAATATGCTTCTCAGCAGCAGGTGATTACCTATAAACCAATCTGTGGTTCTGAAATGCTAATTGCAGCCAACACAGCTGATTTGCACTATAATCAGCCAATGGCATGCAACCACTGTAGATTATATAAGGCCTTCATGTAGATTAGAGCCCCTTTCTGATATGTTGTGCTGGACATTACTGGGGTGAGGAGATTACAGTGTCACAGAGGGTAGGTCTGCAGCAGACACCTTTACATAGAGATGGGTGTGCTACAGGCTGCAGCTACTGCTGCAAGTAATAGAAATAGGCAGAGAGTGTGAGTTGTGTCAGCCTTGTTGTAGAGCCAGGCCCAGAGGGAGAGTACCCTCTGCACTCCAATGAAGACATGTGCTTAAGGTAAATATGTTAGGCAACAGTATCAATAATAGAGTACTAGGCAATGGGGTGTGCATGTATGTATGTATATATATATATATATATATATATATATATATATATATATATATATATATATATATATACACACGCATACACACACACACACACACACACACACACACACACACACACACACACACACACACACACACACACACACACACACACACACACACACACACACACACACACACACACACACACACACACACATATGTGTGTGTGTGTGTGTGTGTGTGTGTGTGTGTGTGTGTGAATATGTCCATCACTCGGTCATCTGCCAGGCCATGTATTACAGTTTGGTAGTAATTTGCAGCGTGTATGAGGGCAGTCCTTGTTACAAGCAGACTTCAAATGTGTATGTTTGTTGTTCAGTTGTAGTAATCTGCACTGTGACTCTGAAAGGATTGTATGGTGCACTCTGATATTAAGGGCTCTCATTTGCAGTACCTGAGTTGACATTCTCTGTGAATGCATATTACTGCATGAGGTGATAATTTATTCATATATACATTTGCAATATGGATTTGTGATGTGTGTTCCTACCTGCAGGCCTGTGACTTCCATCAGTTAAAAGCAGTCAATTCATTTGACATGCATTGTATGGACAAAGAGTGCATGACTCTGTTTTTAATTGCTGGCTTCAAAATACTGAAAATTCAGTGCTACACACCACTGGATTTGCACACACAGGATTGTGTGTGGCAAATATGTATTGTTTAGGAGGCATTTAACAGACTGAGCTATTGAGCCACTGTTACAGCAGGTGTATTTGCAAGCATATGTGCACACCTACAGGCTCTGACATATTCTACATCCATCAGTATGTGCAAGGCTTTATATGGATGTATTTCTGCACCAGGGTCCCAGTTGCACATGTATTTAGCCATTAATGCCTTAGCAGGTATCTTTCTACATGCTGTTGCTGAAAGGGCACATGTACCTGCTGTCAGAGGCCTCACTTACATCCATTATTATGTCTTTAGCTTTGTAGTGCTGTACTTTTGCACCAGAGTCCCAAGAACATTCCCATGTTTTCCATTAAGATTTATTCAAGTTTGCATGGTGTGGTGCAGCTTGCTGCTCCGCTGAAACACACTTATTGACTGTAACTGGCAATTACTATGTTTTTTTAAAGTACCTAGTTTAAGTAAGAGTTGTGTGGCATGACAGGTTAGTGCACTAGTCTCCAAGTGTGATGGTCTTGGGTTCAAAACATGGGATAGGTTTTTATTTTGTAAATGTGTAATAGAATTTTCACAAGACACAATAATCAATATAGCACTATTTAGCTGAGCTTAGAGAAGCTGTGCGATGCAATGTGCAGCATCGAGCTAAAGAATATATAGAAAATAAAAATGGGGAGCTAGGAAAGTGGTGAAATGGGGTGCAAGCAGGGGGAAAACATAGTGGAGGGGATGTGCAGGAAGGATGTAGCAAAGAACCATAGCTATCCATTTTTTGCACAGTAACAACTGTGCACTTTGACAGAATATGTAAACAGATTTGAATTCTCACCCACAGAGAGAGGGATGAGGACAGCATAACTGTGTTGCCAAGTCAATTGGACCAAATTACTGGTGTCCAGTGGACAAGTGGGCGAAATGGAGAGCTATGTATGGGACGATATTTTTTTTTTGGACTGGTGCCCATTTTTTTTAACTTGTGATTGAAATGTTGGAAAAGGGAGATAGGTATGTGTGGAGGAGATAAGTTGTGTAGGTGAGGATACATTTGCAGACAGATAAGACAGACAGACAAGACAGCAGGCAGCGGCAGTGCTTGACACATGAGGGGGGTGAACACCTTGGATAAGGATGGTGTTGTGGAATCCAAGTCCCATGTGCCTCCAGATGGTGGCAGTGTTACTCACATTCCCCTCATAGGACTGTTGGCACTGCTCCTTCACTACCCTGAGGGTGGTAGTGCTGCAGGCTGGGCACCAAGATGAGCCTGTCCCACCAGATCAGCCAGCATGCCCTTAATCAGGCACATGTGGTGGTCAAACCCACGGTAGACTATCCTGTGCACCAAGACCAGAAGTTCATCCTGAATGACACCACCACCTCCACCACTGCTCCCAGAGAGGGGCTAGGCACCACTGATCTGATACCCGGTGCCATGGTTGGTTGAGGCAAAATAGGGAGATCAACCAGAACTGGTCTACCTTGAAGTGCTGTGTTGATAGAGGTACAGCAATAGGTTAAGGTTAGTAATAACCAAACCATTGAAAGAATTAATGGAATGGAACATCATTTTAACTCATATAAATACATATTAATGTATAGTATGTGTAACACAACAGTAAATAACATAACAGTCAGTATGGTAACAGTATTCCAGTAAGAAGTAAGGCATAATGGCAACAAAATAGTTAGTTTAACAAAGTATGTTAATAGTGAATCATAATAACACATAACAATATTGCATCACATTTTGCAAAAATATAGTTAGTTTAACAACATATGTTAATATTAAATCATAATAATAAATAACAATAATAAATAAATGAAGATAAGGGGTGGAGAGAAAGAGAAAAAAAACATTCCATTAGTGCCATTGCAGATCATATCCCTGAAAACACTGATAATAAATACTCTACAAGTGTGTTGTGCCAGTTTTTGTACAGTAACTACAATTCTCCTATAGCTGATGTAACATGCATGTATGTATGGGCCAAGCAATGACAAATGCAGATACACAACTACAGAGAACAGTTTCACATAATGTGGACTTATATAACTACCAGGTCGTTCTGTAAGTGGATTTGGTAATACATTGCATTCCAGGTATTCTTTCTCTAGTAATCCTGTGACAGACAGATTAGGCATTTTTAATTACATTATGAGAAATCTTGACACTTGAGAGGCATGTTTCTGTACAGTACATAAACTAGACAGCCATCATGGCTTAGTTGGGAGGCATGAGGATTGAACCCAATAGCTGTGACTGCAGGGGTCATCTGCAAATAATGTAATAATTGACTGCAGCAACTGAGTATGGACATTCAAGGAATGCAGCCATACTGCAAATAAACAGATTTATTTATGAATCAACAATGCTGGTGAACACTGTCTTGTGATTGATTTTTAAATTCTGTGAAATCTAAATACAATATCTGCTCATAATATGGGCTACCTCACCCATATACCTTTTGTTCCTGGGGAGAGAAAAAATGTGAGCATTATGTCACTGATACAGAAAGGTCAGGGCTATACACCACTGGATTTGAACCCAGGACTGTATGTGGAAAAATGTACTGTGTAGAAGGCATTTAACATACTATGCTACTGAGTCACTGCTGACTACTGAGTGACTGATAGTGGCCTAGAGATAACCTGGAACCAAACAATAAGCTGAGCAATACAAGTTACAGGGCATTATTCTTGCATTCTAGAACTATTACAGTGTTATAATTGACTGCAAGGGGTTATGGAGAACAATTGTTAAAGGAGATTGGTACTGAAATTTATAACAAACGGTTGACACATTATCCAGCGTTGTTAAAAGTATCACTACAACCAAATTTTAATGTTAACATAGAACGACAAGTTAAAGGAATTAACACTAATTTAATTTGCTCTCTTGAAATGAGTGCAGACTGTTATCGTATTCAGCATTTACTTGAAAAAAATTGGAGAGTCATCCAGGGCAATTCTGATATTTTCCAAAGTTTAGGGGCCAAACCACATTTTGTGTATCGGAATAATAACAATATTAAAAAAGCCTTAGAATATAGTAGCAATAAAGCGAACATTATTGATACCATTAAGAAGGGTATGCACTGTTGCCATCAGTGCAACATTTGCAGGTACAGCTCCGAGGGGCCTTATATCACTGTTGAAACTTTTAATAGAATCTTAAAGTACTAGGCTTTGCAAATTGTAACACACATAGAGTTATTTATATAAGTATGTGTACTGCTTGTCCTGTGTTTTACGTAGGAATGACTACAAGATGCTTAAGAACACGTATTAGGGAACATCTATATAGTATTAAAGCTAGAGACAACACGAATGCTTTATATAAACATTCCATTGTATGTTCTTCCTTTAAAAAGTTCACCTTCTCAGTATTAGAAATTTGTAAATCAGACATGAGAGAAGGTGACTTTAAGAATTATTTAGAGCAAAGGGAGACTGTTTGGCAGATTAGGTTAAAATCTGACAAAACTCCAGGTTTGAATGAAGCCATAAATGTCAAGTGTTTTTTAAAACATCGTAAATTGTGTATCGACAAAGATGGTGACACACCTTCCTTTTTTATTTAAGTTGGTGAGAGTGTGTTTTTAAAAATTTATTATTGTTCGATTAAGTTAGGTAATTGCTTGTTAACTAAGGTATTTAATGTGTAGGTTTTTGAAGTGATATTATTCTGAGGAAGTCATTTGACGAAAGCGGGCAATAAATTTTAGTACGCTATTGTGTCTTGGCTCTCTTGGATTTTCTTCGCCAACCTCCTTATTGGTACATCTATCTCATGCCCAACATTTAACATAATAGCCAAAGACAATACTGTGATCTCCCCGACAACCCATACAAAGCTTCTTGGAGTGGAAATAGACAATACCCTAAAATTTGACTTGCATGTCTCCCTAACTATAAAAAAGTCCATAAGAAACTTGGAAGTCTATATATGCACAAAAGGTTCCTGACCACAATGGCCAAAATTACATTAGCAGAAACCCATCTGCTCTCCACTCTACTATATGCCTGTCCAATTTTAACTAATCTAAGGAAAACTGACTTATCTAAGCTAGAACCATGTTATAATAAAATTGGTAAGTTTGCATCTGACTGCCCATATAGAACACATCATTGTACAGCTTTAAGGATACTAGACTGGCTTGAGCTTCCCAACATTATTCTTTACAACCAACTCTCTCTAACTCACAAAATTGTAACACAATCAACTAGAACCCCTGGACTACAAAATCCCATCCTTCCTTACAGTTCCAGTAGACCACTTTGCTCTGACAACAAGAAACTTACTCACCATCTCCAAGGCCAACAACACTGCATGAGAATCTTTATTTTCCAACTCTATATCTTGTATATGGAACTCCCTTCCTAACTCCATTCCTCAATTTGATCCACTAACCACTTTAAGCCATCACTTAAAGTTTATCTGAAAAATAAATGGCCATGTTCCTGTACTAACCCCTCATGAATGTTCTGATACATCACAGTATACCCAAAACATATCCAACTTCTCCCCCGGTGTTTAATCCTTTTTTCCTACCAACCTCTCTTAACCTTATATCTTGAAATAAGTCATACCTACAAATAGTACTATGTTCAAAGCCTAAGTTTTATTGTCAAGATGTAATAAATTTGTATGTTCTTATGTATACTACAGTTTGTTTACTTTTACTTTTTGATTATTATAATGTGTGCATGAAGATTTATTGTTACTCATGGAGCTTTTCTCCCCGGGCCTTTGCTGAAAAAGGATCTGTGTTCAGTCAAACTTTCCCGGTAAACAAATGTTAAATAAATAAATAAATAAATAAATATTACAATGTTACACCTGACTGCAGCAACCTAACTACAGACAATCAATGCATACAGCTCTACTGCAATGGTTATGACAACACAATCCTGCTGTACACCATTTTATTTACTGTTATTGGTATTGTTTATTGCACTACAGTTATTGTTCATTCATTGCATAACTCTAATTGCCCATTTATTGCACTACAGTTGTATGTGTCCATTTATTGCACTACAGTTTTTCTTGTGTATACTTTATTGCAGTAAATGCTTTAATCTTTCTTGCTTATTGTGCTACAGTTAGCATAATGCATCTGTACTTACCAGAATCATGATGCAACCTGGCCAGGGGCCCGGCATGGGACTCAACAATTTAAGCACTCTCAGTTGCAGCTGTTGGGAGAGAAGCACACCATTATGCATACCAGTTTTGAAGACATTCAGCTTGCATATTGGTAAAACAGAGAAAAGTTACTTACATATTTGTGGGTCATTCCCTGCTTTAACTTATTGGGCTCAGGTGTCCAAGGTTCACCTCTTTATCCTCTTCAGGTTATCATAATGGTGATGACATGGCTCACCTGTGTGGGGTATACCATTAACACTGGTGAGTTACTTGCAAACTGGTCCCAGGCCTCTGCCTTACATTCTGATCCCTGGAAACCACCGTGTGGCAGCCTAGGTTCATGTTTTTTTACCAGGAGCCCAACCCTGACCCTGAAATCCTGAATATCCCACTACTGCACCTGAAAGCACGCACCTTCACCAGCACCACCTGCCATATCAACAGTCGATTGAATTCCAATAAATGGTGCAGAATTCCTGCCTATTGCACTTAAGATAGGCTGTTTTCTTACCCTTACACATCATTGAGCAACATTCAAAAAAGCACTGCATTGCTTAGCAGTGTGCAAACCAGCTAAGCAGAGCTGAGCAGTGTGAAAACTCACACAACTGTAGTTGTAGTGAAGCTTAGCACTGCACAAGCATTGGTAGCCATTATCATGTTTATGCAGTGCCTAGCATGGTTGATCAAAGCTTAGCAAAGCACAGCAGTGCCATATTTCACATTTTTGTTATTAAATTAAACAAAAAATTGTACATTAAATTACAAACATGTTCTACCTGCTATGGACTCAAACCCAGGACCTACTACACATAAGGCCATAACTCTGCCCATTTAGCTACTATTATACCTTCACATATACTACTAGGCTACATGTTAGCATTGCTGAGCACCATGCTGTGCCACACAAACATGCGTAAACAAACCTATAAATAAATAATTACATCTGGTTTCTATTTTTAGATGTCTGGCAGGTGTCGGCTATGTATGTATAAGTAGTGCTCAGCTCTGTGGCACTCTAAGCCATGCAAATGGCAATTACAAAAAAAAAAAATTACAATGGAAAACTAAAATAATTAATTATAATAATTGATTACATCCGGTTTCTATTTTTACATGTGCAGCAGGTGCAAGCATAGCTTGGCATTGCTTTGCTCTGTGCCATGCAAGCATGCAGAAAAAATATATGTAACTTATATATTGTACATTTAACACAATTCACAGCATTTCAACAGTGGCAGGGTGCATTACAGAGAGCCGCACCCCGTACATAACATCTGACCAGCCATCCACAACCATGGGTAGCCTCTACACATCTCTCTACACTGATTCAATATCCCTGTTCCTATGCTCTCCCTCGGCAGCATGCCATCATTAATATGCACGGTGCATTGCGGAGGGGGAACCTAGGCCATGTACATGGATACATTCCATGTATTCTCTACACAGTGCCTTCACGGAGTTTATTAAATCCTGGGCATAGTGTTTTTGCTTAGAAAGGGAATTACATCTTCTCTTTCCAATTGGCTTAAACGTAATTAAAAAGACATTTGAAAACAAACCACTGTGGAGAAAAAATAGATTTTAAAGAGGGAAGATATATTGTCAACAGATGTCCAGCATATCTCTCAGCTGTACAGATTTTCACAGAATGTCCAGATCTGTGCCTCATATTTTTGGTCAATTTTTCACAAAATTGTTATTTTTCAAGGAAATCATTGGCAAAACATTGAAGACTGAAGTCAGAAAATAATGACAGATAATTGAGTTTCAGACTTCACACCCTTCAGAAAATTCATGCTAATGCAAAACCTGTTATTCTATCAACTTTCTAAGTTTGCAAGAGCAATATTTAAAATTGTCCATATTTTTGGGCATTTGTCCCCCATTATATATGGATTTGTCAGATTTCTTGCTCTTAAGAGGTTGAGAGGTAGGATGTCTATATAAATACAAATATGGTTTGCTGTGTAATAAAATAAAGTTGTAAGGGTTGGGGTTTAATAAAGGCTGTATGCCAGAAAATTAATGAGTTTGGACTGTACTGCTAGACAAATGTTTTGAAAATTCCATAGACTGCAAGGAGATTAAATCAATCAATAGTTAAGGAAATAAATATGGAATGCTCACAGAAAGTATGATGTCTCTCCTCTGGGCCAGTAATCAAGGAGCCTCAATCCTCACAACTGATACTGGTGGGAAATGTTCACTTAAAACACAAATGGCTACAGACAGTATTTTCAGATGCAGCTCTCTGCACCAAGCAAATTTTCCCCTAAGAGCACACAGGGAGCACTCTCCAGACGTGGGGCTAGACTTCCTCTCCAGGCCCCAAATAGGACCCCACCTTTCTCTCTGCAGAAACCAGTGCTCTCTGTCCCTGTTCTAAGTACCTGACACACACACACTCTTTGAGATTTGATTTTCACACACACACACACACACACACACATTTATATATATATATATATATATATATATATATATATATATATATATATATATATATATATACACACACACACAGACACACCTAGGAAAGGCTGGGTCAGATTTATCAGCTGTGCCACCACCCAGACTATAAGGTAGATTCACTGCCACCAGCTAGCTACTTTAAGGCCCTTACAAGGGTCCCCAATTACTCTTAGTAAAATTAACACTTATACAAATGGCAGTGTTTTCAAGTGGCAAGACTTTCAGGAGCATGAAGCCAAAGCGTCACCATATAAATGCAATTACTCTCCATGGTTAAACTATTTTCTAAAAGACCAGACACAATGAAAGGTATATATATATATATATATATATATATATATATATATATATATATATATATATATTTAATAATAAATAATAAACTAGAAAACATGAAAATCTATTTACAATAAACACCAGAGTTCCAATTCACATGAAATATAACAAGTAACACTGATTGAACGACTCTGACAGATACAGAAAAAGAATATTTAACTAGTCTCACTATTTTCCTAACTGACTGAAGAATTACTATTCCCTACTTAAGTTACTTATAAAAGCAAGGCAAGATGAAGTGGATGATTTTCTTTGTTGTCAGTTCAAATAGCAAAGTTCTGAGTGTCACTATCACATCTCTCACTAATATCTAAATATAATTTCAGTGCTGGCTATAGAATGACATCACATCCGGTCACCTGACTCTGTGGTTCTCACACTATCCCCTGACTAGAAGTTGAACTAACATCTATCACATATTTGTCACAATACACACCTAGGGCTATGCTAAGGCATCTGGAAAGTGTAAAACAATTTCAACCCTTTCATCCCTCCTGTAGAACTAACCAGCCTTTTTCTGGCACCACAGGGTAGAAATTAATTCACTATTAAGGACAATAAGAGCCCAGGCCTTTTCCAGACATTGCATCTCTGGCTACATTCAGGCCTGTGAGATAAAATCTTTATGGCCTAAACTGTCATTTAATTTCTGGCTATTTTTCTTAAGGTAACTGAGCTGAGCTTAACTTCTTCCCTTCTAGAATCCTCTGTTAACATATGTATATTTCCTCAGTTACAACAGTACAGCCTGATATAAATGTATATTTCTTTTCTGTCCAGCAGGACCCACTGTTAATACATTTTTAACACAAACAGCTTCACAAATACATTTTAACATAAGCATCTGTACAAATCAATTTGATATACAAATGACTTAAATTTCTTTACAAAATTCCATCTAGCTAAGCTGGCATATGTTACACATGCATTGGCCTACTCTCACTGGCATAGCTGGCACTACCTCACATCGTCACATCCCCCCCCGAAGACTCAAGCTAGTTTTTCAAGTAACCCTAGAGAAACATTGCTTGAGAGAAATAAGCCTGTCTGAGACTAGATTAACCCATACCCTGTCTTGAGATCTCATCTGCATTGGCATTGCTGGCCCCACTACTATGCTGCACTGTCATGTCATATGCCAAGAACCCTAAGCTCCACCTTAATAACTTGGCATTTTGCTGGCTAGCTTGATGTAGCCATGTTAAGGGACTGCATTTTGTAACCATAGTGAATTTCCTTCCATACAGATAGGACTGAAGTTTTTGCAGTGCCCATACTTTAGCTAGACATTCTTTTTCTACAGTTGCATAGCATTCCTCCCTATGTTGGAGTCTACAGCTGAGATATACAACAGGGTACTCTTCTCCCTCTGAGGAAACCTGGCTGGTTTGAAGCATTCACCTGCACAACAACTTATTTGCTGTAATCTGGACTGGCTAATACAGGGGGTCCTCCCAAAGCCCCTTTAATCGTTTGGAATGCCTGCTCACAGACTGAGGTCCATACTACCTTATCTGGCCTGTTTTTTCTCATCAGGTCTGTCAGGGGAGCAGCTACTATACTATAATTGGGAACAAACTTTCTATAGAACCCCACTGTCCCCAAGAATGCCCTCACCTTTTTTTTTGTTTTGGTAACAGGGCCAGGCCATGCCTGTATAGCTTCCACTTTGGTAGTCTCTGGCCTGATCTTACCACTCCCCACTCCATGTTCCAGGTAGGAGACCTCTGCCATACCCACCTGACACTTATTGGGCTTAATGCTCAACAGTGCCCTTTGCAGCCTGCCCACAACCTCCCTGATATGCTGAAGGTTCTCTTCCCAGGAATGGCTGTAGATGGCAATATCATCCAGGTAAGTAAGAGCATAGTCTCCTGCACCTGCTAGGATATGATCTTCCAGCCTCTGGAAGGTTGATGGGGCATTATTCATCCCAAAGGGCAGCTTTGTTAACTCAAATATTCCAAAAGGAGTCACAAAGGCTGACCTCCCTCTAGCACTGGTAGTCAAGGGCTCCTGCTAGTAGCCCTTTGTCAGATCAATAGTGGACAGATACTTAGCCCCACCCAGCTGTTCTAAAGCATTATCTGTCCCAGGCATGGAGTAAGGATCTGAATCTGTGTGACTGTTTAGTTTTATGTTGTCCACACAGAACCTAGTGCTTCTATCCTTCTTTGGGACCAGCACTACTGGGGATGCCCAAGGACTGCTGGACTCCTAGACTACTCCCAGTTCCAAGATTATCCATATCTCCTCCCTCACAGTCTCTCTGACTCACTCAGGCACCCTGTAAGGGGCCTGCTTGATAGGTCTTTTGGGTCATATATCCACATGGTGCTGCAACAGGTGGTTGCACCCAAGTTTCCAAGTGAGCATGTCCCCAAATTCCTGTAACATTGTTCAGATTTCTTGAACCTGGGTAGGGGATAGCTGCTGGGACATTGCTACCCCTTCCACTGAGGTGTCAGTCCAAGCCTGACTGAGGACACTGGTCACCAGATATCCCTCAGGCTCCTCCTGCCACCCACTGCAAATACCTAGCATAAAGGCCTCCCTATCATGGTAAGGCTTCATTATGTTGGCATGGTACAGTTTGTACCCCTGCCTTTTGCCTAGAAGTTCTACCATGTAGTTAACATCACTGACCTTCCTTACCACTTTGAAGGGACCTTCCCAAGCTGCTTAGAACTTATTGTGTCTGACAGGAATGAGCACCATAACCTGCTGTCCTACAGCATACTCTCAGGCTTGAGCACTCCTGTCATACCACACCTTTTCTGCTGTTGGGCTCCTGCCAAGTTCTTCTGGGCCAAGCCTATGAACTCCCCAAGCTTTGTCCTGAAGTTTAGGACATATGCCACAACAGACTCCTTGTGGGATTCACACTCACCTTCCCACTCATCATGAATCACATCCAAAGGGCCCCTCACCCTATGCCCATACAGTAACACAAAGGGTGACAAACCTGTGGATTTCTGAGGTACATCTCTTTATGCAAATAGCAGATAGGGAAAATATTTGTCCCACTCTCTCTTAAACTGGTCTGCAAATGGCCTTAGTATGGTATTTAGTGTAGAGTTTAACCTCTCCACAAGGCTATTAGTCTGGGGATGGCAGCGGTAGTCTTCAGGTGTTTCACCCCACAGCACTCCCACAGACAATCCAGCAAATCTGACATAAAATTGACACCTCTGTTAGTCAATATTTATCTTGGGAAACCTTCCCTGCTGAAAATCTCTAACAAAGCATTTGCCACCTTCTCTGCCTTGATGGAGGACAGAGCCACTGCCTCAGGGTATCTAGTAACACAATCTTCTACCATCAAGATATATTTTTTCCCTGTGGAACTTGGGGTATTCAGAGGCCCAACGATATCCATAGCTACCCTCTGAAATGGCTTCTCAGTCACAGGCAGAGGCATCAAAAGGAGCTTTGACCTTGTCTCCTGCCTTGCCTACTTTTTGACACTGCTCACAGGTTCAGCAGTACCCTGTTATATCCCTTGCAATTCCAGGCCAATAAAAATTCTGCATAATACATCTCTTGGTATGTTTTATGCCCACATGACCTGCAAAAGGAATGTTATTGGTTATGGCTAGAAGTGCCAGATGTTAGGCTCTAGGCACTACCAACTGCTGTATTACCTCACCCTCTCTCCCTCCCTCAGGGGTCCAATCTCTATACAGTAACCCTTGGTTCCAGTATACAGACTCCCATTTTCCTTGAGAATCAGGTGCCTCCTTAGCCACATCCCTCAAGCCTTATAATGTAGAGTCTGAGAGCTTGGCTCAACTCTACCTTTGTGACCCTTCCCAGCTCCCCTTCCACAGGAAGTCTGATACCTTGTGACAGTGGCACCTCACCGTCAGCCTGGGGAATACTACTCACCTCTGCCCTTGCAGTCAATCTGTCCAGGGGAATCAGTACTATCAGCAGCTGTGGCTCACTTTCAGGCTCACTGCTACTGGGTTGCTCCCTCTCTGAAATAGCCACATCACCAGCCCCTGCTTCAGGTGTAGGGTCTGTCTTGGTTTCCCCAAGACTACCAGACCCACATGCCTGTATCCAAGCCTGACTATGGGTAACTGCATGCACACAAGGTACTACATTAGCAAACTCATTCCCTATCAAGACATGTGCAGGGATATCCTCAAGCACACCTTCTTGCTAGCTTCCTTTTCCACCCTCCCAGTCAAGGTAAACCCTGGCCAAAGGTATTTGGAATGGGGTCCTTCCTAAAGCTCTGACTGGATTGGACTGCCCAAGCAAGTACTGTTCCTCTTTAATCACTGCAGGCTTCACAATGGTTATGTTAAAGGCTGTGTCTTTTTTAGCAGTGGCCTGTTTTCCACTGACTAAGATAGGCTACAAACTCTGGTGATAATTTGGTACCCCTGTTGTATCCAGACAACTCACCACTGACATAGTGTTATTCCCACTGTTCCTCACTTTGCTTCAGTGGACATTCGTAAGCTACATGGCCACTCTGATTACATTTAAAACAGCTAAACCTTGATCATGGCCATGTACCTGAACTAGTGGCTTCCCCTGTTACTGGTGGACTCTGTTGGGGTGGTTTAGGCTGCCCACCATGGGTTCCCTTATATCCATATGCAGCATTGATTATCCCCTTTTTGTGCAGTGGTACTCTGCTTGCCAAGTAGAGATCCCTTTTTCTCCCCAGTTCATCTGCAGAGTTACACTCTGTCTGCCAATCAGATTCTCATGTCCTTAGGCAAAGTGATAAGGGCTTGTTCCCTCACCGAAAGGTCTGCCAGCTTTTCAAAAGTGGTGACCTGACACCCACTCACCTCCCTATGAAAATAACTGCTTAGATCAGCAATATAATCACATACACTTTCGTCTGCCTTATGTCTATGCTCACAAACTTTTTTTCTGTAAGCTTCAAGCATTAACTTAAAATATTCCAATAAACATTGTTTAACCATGTCATAATTTAAACAATCAATATCAGACAATTCAGAAATAGCAGTTACAGCTTTACCATGGTGTAAGGGGGTCAGAACTGTACCCAGAGCCCTTGGTCAACACCATATTGTTTATGTACCCTTTCAAATATATGAATACAACTATCAAAATTATCACCTTCTTTAAACTGTGGGAGAAATTCACTGACCTTTGTTGCTTGTGGGATTTGGTTATTCCCTTCCCCATTACTCCATGTTCCTGTTGAAGAGTCAGCATGTCCATCTCATGTTGATACACAAAAAAGCCAAGAAAAACGTTCTGCCAAGCGTATAGCCAAGTGGTAATCCACTCACTACCAAATACAATATCAGGTGAAATGAAAGCAACGATAGTTCGCAACTATAACGTAAGAGCTTTTATTATGCACAAGCACTTTCGGAGAGAATCCTATCTCTCCTTCCTCAGACAAAAGTGAAACAGTCAGTTATTACAACTTCCCCCTTAAATAGGGTACCAATCAGTCAATTAACAATTTATAATTTTAATTAAATTAAATACAATACTCATATGTTTGTGTATTAAAAACACTTAAAACCAAATTGTTTGAAATCCGACTTGCTTCACTGTTTAAAAACATAAGTTTTAAAATAATAATTTTTATTTTTAAAATGATAATATATTCAATGCTCACAACCCTTACATTTGTCAAATATTAATGCGTTTTTTATATATATATAATGACAAACAGCTCCACTTAAGGCTTATAACCTTAGCGTTTTCTTAAAGCTTAATATACAGACATTATTTAAATTGTTGTGACTGTAATGGTAGCAATATTTCTCAGTTGGTTTCCGTAATATTAACAAAACCATATTTAAGCGTCAATACCTTATTTCACTTACTATGCTTCTAACGATCGTTAAAACGCCCTAAAAAAGAGCTATTAACTCTTATACCGTATAGGTAGATAAACCCTATTTACTATATATGTGTATGTGGGCATGATATATTAAAATTAAAATTAAAATACCTGTAACACAATTTACTGGCGTTTTCTTTGTGTTTAAGTTTAATCCGAAGCATTATGCCATTATACCATTATACCATTATACTCCATACAATGCTCCATTGTACATTCTCTACGAATTGTACCAACCAAGCTAAAAAAGGTCCCTATCCAATAGATAATATACTACATACTTATGTCCCTTATAAGAATATTCTATAAAAAACAGGATGCAAAAAACACAGGAACTAAACAGAGAAGAAAACAATGAACTATGGAAACAATTATGCAATATATGCTTATCACAGTCTCTACAGGATTAAGCCTTATCTTTTAAGGGTCAATAATTTTAAAATACAGGTGAGCGATATTGCTTCATTTAGGCCAGGATATGTGTGTGCGGCCGTCCTCAGTTGCCATAGCAGTTCTTCTTTTTCTAATAACAGTTGCCATGGACCTGAGTTTGTTTGTACCTTAATTTGCTTCAAAACCACGAAATTAAACCTATGTTCCCTATTGTGCATAATGTGGCAGGCTAAAGCATTATTAATGTCATTCTTTGAAATAGCGTATAGGTGCTCATACACCCTTTTATGCAATGCCCTCTCAGTCTTTCCTATATAGAAAGCCGGGCATTGCTTACAGCTTGCCACATAAACCACTGCTTTAGAAGAGCAGCTAAAATTGCCCATTAGTCTATATTTTACGTTATTTATTATAACGTGGCTGCCCTCCTGTATAAATTTACATTGGTTACAGAACCCGCACTTAGTCATGCCCTTGACCCTGTTGAAAGAAGTGTATCTATTCATTTCCAATAGTGCTTTTAAATTAAATCCTTTCCTAAAAGTTAAGCTAGGTGTTGTTCCCAGCAATTGGTGCAAATTTGTATCTTCCATTATATTTGCCCAATTTTTCTGTAGGATTCTCCTTATGAAATGATGGTCAATAGAGAATGTGCACAAAAACCTAACTCCTATGTCAGGTTCATTGCCTCTTCTGTTCAAATTTCCAGTCATATCTTGATTAGTCATCGAGTTAAACCCTCTTCCGTTAAGGATGGGCTTAAAATGACCAGATTCCCTTTTAAATCTTACCTCAGATGAAATCTCCAAAATGAGTGAATCAGGGTATCCCCTGTTAACAAACATACTGGTCAAGTCACTACATTCCTTATGGAAGTCTTCATCTTTGGTGATCATCCGTGCCGCCCTCACCATCTGCCCCTTCACTACCGCTCTTTTTTGATGGATAGGGTGGCAGCTACCAAAGTGAAGAAACCCATTGGAGTAGGTAGGCTTTCTGTAAATATTACTAATGAACATAGAGGAATCATTGTCCTTAATCAAATTTATGTCCAAAAAGCTGATTTTTGTCTCATTCACTTCAAATGTGAAATCTAAAAACTCAGTCATGGATTTGATGTTATCTATAAATGGGGTCACCATATCTAGGGAGCCTCTCCATAACATGAACATGTCGTCCTGGTACCTTGTGTACCAGGCGACATGCTCTTTGAATAACAGGTTGTTAAACAACAGTGTGTTTTCCCATTGTGCCATTACACAATTGGCGAAGGAACCCCCACAAGGTGAGCCCATTGCTACACCAGAAGCTTGTCTGTAAATCAGGTTATTAAAACTAAAGAAATTGTATTTTAACACAAGTTCTAATAAAGTCTCAGTTGTGTAGATAGTGTTTTGTTCAACATTTCTTGACTCCAGGAACTCCCTCACCCACTCCAACCCTAACTGCTGTGGAATAGTAGTATAAAGCTCCTTCACATCCACAGTTAAGAAGCTTAAGTTAGGGTCAAAGGGTATTCTGTTTATGTTCTCTAGGAAGCTCCACGAGTCCTTACAAATCTGATTTTCCTTTTCTATATATGGTTTTAAAACACTATCTACATATTTGGCACAGGCAACCAAAATAGACCCCCTACCATCAACTATAGGTCTAAAAGGGGGGTCACAAATGGATTTATGAATTTTGGGGGCTCCAAAGAAAGAGGGCATTCTCGGTGCTACAATGTTTAGGTAGGAATGGATGTGTGTATCTATAAACTCTTCCAAAAACAAATCTTCAAGTGTGGTCCTAACCCTATTATATGCTATATTAACCTCATTAGTGCTAGTTTTTTCATATGGGCCATTATTCAAGTGGGTAGTAAGTTTATTAATATAATCCACTTGGTTCATAAAAATGAGCCCATTACCTTTATCGGGTTTCATAACCCTAATTTTACAATCCTGTAATAGTTTAATAAAATCACGTTCTTCAGGTGTTATATTTAGGCTGTGTTTATATTTGTTATTAAATGAATTTGCAGCCAAGAACCTTAGATCTAATTCACAGGATTTTTCAAAGGTTTTAAGATTCCCTACTAATGGCGGATTAAATAAACTAGCTATTCTAAATGGTCTAATGAGGGAAGAATTCTTGCCTAATACGGCTAACAGGTTTAATTTGCGAACATATAATTTGAGGTCCACAAGTGTTTTGACCAAATCCATGCGGGTATCAGGGACAAAGGACAGTCCTTTAGAAAAAAAGTCAGCCATAGCAGAAGAAATGTTGAGGGTGGTGTAATTAAAAATCTTAAAATCGCCCTCATTACTGCAAACAATAACAGGCTGACTAAACTCCTTCATCATTTGTTGTTCTGATTCTGTTTGTTCCTCAAGGCCATTCTGTTGGTATTCGACCTCAGGTTCCTCTGCCGAAAACTCTGGACCTGTCCAAAACCCTGTTGATGTTCCGCCCGTGACTGTGCTGCCCTAGTAGCAGTAGCGCCCTGCTTTCGCCCATTAACTTTGTCATTGACAACAGGTACATGATTTTGCTGTTGGTCATTATCAAAGTCAACTTCCCCTTCTTCATCACTAAGGGGGTCATTGCTGTTATGCCCTTCTTCCAAAAAAGTGTCCAACTGGTACATATCATTGCTTTTACTACCCAAATTTTTCTTATTTAAATTAGGCAGAACCCCCCTAAGCTTGTTACTAGATAGGCTAACTTGTGGGGGTTTTGGATAAGCTTTGCTGTCGGCATATTGCTTCGTGTCTCTAGTAATTTTCTTTCTCTTATTATCACACAATTTATTGATGGTAGCGTCAATGCTAGAAAACACTCGAGAATAATCATATTTATACCGCAAGAAATCATGATTGCTTTTGATTTCTTGCTCCAAGTTAGCTAAATCGTTTCTGTAAACTTCCACCTGTTGTGTGTAATGGTCAATTAGCATAGCTATATATTCAAAGCTATGCTGGTCGAATAAAGCCAAAAGCTGTTTATGAAAATCAGATCCTTCCTCCAGGCCCACAGGGAACCTCCACTGCCTCAACCCTTTGGGGACTATTCTCTTGTCCAAACATTCAGTTAGATAGGAGATTTCGAGCTGTAATTTTTTACATCTGAATAACTTGTAATCGAAATCCCCAATGAGCTCTGCAATGTTATTAATGTTAGCCTCATCAATGGTCTCTGTGTTAGCTGCCCCTGTTCCTGTGTTGTCAGGGACTGTAAAAAAGTTCTTTCTGTTTAAATATAATGATACCGTCGGAACGGAATCGTTTAAAGAAATAACAGTACCTTGTGTTACAGCATTCCCCGATACTGTTGCATGCCCTTGTCCGGCAGGAATGTCGCTAGAATCCGATGGTGCTACACTAACCAGTTGCTGACTTCTAGTTGCCGTACTAGAAACCGGTTTGGCTCCGTCATTCCCAAGATTAGCGTCAACTCCTTGCGTCACCTGATGCGTGTTTGCTCTTATGTTAAGAGCGTTATCAAGTATGTCCATTCGTTGGGTAAACATGTCCATTCTACCCATAAGCATATGGATAAGAGTTGTGAGATCCCCGTCGGCTTTCGCCTTTTCTTTGGCCTCTAAATGCTGCAGTCTTTCTACTAATTCTAATTCTAAACATTTGGCCTCCAGTTCAAGTCTCGTTAACTCCAGATGGGTTTTTTAAATCCTCTGATGAAAAGTTGAACTGACCTATTTCTGAGGGCTGCACACCCCCATCACCAGACTGGTTGTCTTCCTGGTTGCTGGTCTGTGCTGCAGCTGTGATTAAGGCTGAAACTATTTCCTCATTTATCAGGTTGGCATGCACCAGTCCTTTGGATTTGCATACCTTAGCCAACTGGTTCACAGTCAGCTTGCCATAATCCTCTGCTGGCATTTTTACCTGCATTTCCTGACTAAACTAAACTAACAAAAATAAATAAAACTGTTGTGAAAAATGAAACTCTGTCCCTGGGATTCAGTAAGGTTCCATGCAGGAATAGCTTATTCCTGCACGGAAATGACTGTTTAAGAGCAGCACAGCAGCACGCCATGCATAGTTATGGACATGGAGCATGGACAAGTGCAGGGGGTGTGTCTGAGAGCAGAGCTTTCAGAATATACACGTCCCTGCAGTGAAGAATTGCTGTTCGGCAATTACAATGAGCGAGAATGCTCATAGGGGGTTGCATACTTCTCAATTGGACAGATCATTTCAGAATGTCCAGATATTTCACCCATACATTTGTCCTGTACCTCATTTACCTGGCAAATCACTGGAATTATCAGGATTGAAGTCGGGAAATTATGGCATACATTTGAGTTTCAGACATCAAATCCATCAGAAAATGTATATTAAAACAAATACTGTAACTCTAGCAACTGTCTCAAGTTTATAAGAGCAATACTTAAAATATGTCTGTAGTTGTACCTCATTTTGTCAAGCTTTGTCCAGATAGTTTGAATGAAGAGGTTGAGAGGTATGGGGGGTTGCTAGGATGTCTGCCAAATGTGCAGATGCATGCAGAAATGCACAGCAACAAGTGAAACCTGTCCCTTCCTAGAGAAAATAACACCAGAATTTTTTTTTATCAAACAGATTAAATTTAGCCATAGGTGCGCAGGTTTGCCCATTGCTTAGCTATGCATACTGTAGCTTAAATAGCACAAGAAGATAAATAGCAAGATACATTCAGTTGAAGCAGTACTGCAATAGTGTAGTGGTGAGAGTGTTTGCTTTGTGTGCAGTCATTCCCAGTTCGATCCTCACTGTAGGAAATTGTATTTTCCATGTGAAAGCAATTTATGAACATTCTTTTTGCTGTATAACCTACTAAATAACATATATTTGTGAACTGGAGTACTGTATTAATTGCAGATATGAGGTGTTATTGTAATAATGTGGTAAAATCCGCAGATAAACATAAGTGCCCCATACAGTATATGTACACATGAATCAGGGATACTAAACAAAGTTATAATGTGTAATGAATGATAAATCCATGCTATACAGCAAAAAGTATAAAATATGTATAAAGCGTCCAAATCTGCCACTTTCCTAAGACCCATGTTTCATTTCTTTCTAAATTACTGCTGTGGTAAGCAGGAGTAAGCAAGCAGGTTTAATCCTGTTTGCATGAAGGTAAGCAATGAGCACACAGGTTAAGCAATTTTGAAGCTAACTCTCTGTAATCATATTTAACCAGAAGTTAACATTGCTTACCATTGCGCAAACCCGCTCAAACCCGCTTACAACTGTTTAAACGTGCTTTAATCACTCTGTATCCAAAAGCCCCTGTTCTTCCCAGCAACAAAATAAACAGCCCTTGCAGGTCTTGCACACAGGACGCTGTACACTATAGTCACAGCAGTTAACCAGTAAGCCATCACACCTGTACAAAAACTGAGGTATACCCAAACAGATCCTCACTATAGCAGAATCTCAATTTACATGTGAAAGGAATCTATAAACAGTTTTATGTTGTATAACTTACTACATAACATATATATGTGAACTAGAGTACTGCATTAAGTCTAGATGTGAGGTGTCATTGTAATAAAGTGGTGAAATCCCCCAATAAACACAAGTACCCCATACAGTGTATGTACACATGAATTACGGATACTAAACAAATATATAACATGTAATGAATGATAAATCAATCCCAAACAGCAAATAGTGTGCAAATTTAAAAATAAGCAATGCTAAGTATTGCACACCTCTGCTTACTAGGTGTAAGCAATGTGTAGCCCAGCTACACCGATTTGCCCATTGGTATATCCCTCTAAGCAATGCCAACCTTAGGTAAGCAGGTTTGCCCTTAGTTTAGCATTTTTAGAACCATCCAATCACGGCAAAGTGCAGGAAATCAGCCCTATTTAAACCCCACAGGTGGGAATACATCTCATAACTGGTTGCAGCTTCCTCCTGTAGGCATTATGGCTGGTGTCAGAGAAGGATCGTGCTTCCGAGCACAGTGCTGGGGCATCCAGGAATCCAAGGTCATGGCAGGACTCCTGGTAAAAGACCATGAAGAGAGACTGCTGCAGGGCTAGTACCAGGGTTCCCAATACAAAGCAGTATCCTGGGACTGTCTAGCCCATGACCTCACCAGTGCCACTGGCATCCCTAAAAGTGGTGAGCAGGTCAGGCATCACTATGCTGACCTAAAACGGAGAAAGAGGGAGCTCTTGGATCAGTGGAGCCAAGAAGCTAGGCAGGGTGATGTCCCAGCAGTGTGTAAGTACTCATTCTACCTGTTTAATAATTGGCAGCTCATGTATATTATGGATAGGTATGGTTAAATATTCCTTTTATGTCTTTGTCAGCGGCAGCGGAGCGGGCTGTGAATCAGGAAGCCCATGCATGTAGGCTGCAGAGGCTGTGTCGCAAGGCACATTAGTAATAATCTTGCAGATACTGTCATAAGAAATAAATCTAAAAGTAGTAGAAAGTTAATTGCCAGTATAAAACCTGTATTGTGTATGGGATGTACTGAATAAATCAGACAATATGGCAGGTAGAGTCTCATATAGGTTATATGTAAATAAAAGGGTAACAGCCTGGCAATAAAGGTCTAACTCCTGAACTGCTTGTGTTTACTCTGGTATAATATTGTAATGTAGTATTGCATTCTCTTAATAGTACTGTTGTATTAAGCACTGTTACCCACACTGTGCTACATAAATAAAATGTGTAGGAATGTCTGTATATGACTGTTGTAATCACAAGGTCATATTGTACAACTAAGGGAGACTTAAAACAGTGAAAAGATACACAACAAAATCCAAACAGCACACTCAACTGAAATATAAACTGTTGTATTTTTAGCACACATAGCCATGGTTTGAATTCTGGGAGGGGTAGTAAGCTGTATGCAGAATCATATCCCCAACTGTACAGATTTTGTCAGAAAGTTCAGATAATTGACTTACATTTCCTGCCTGTCACCCTGTCCCCCTGGCAAATCAATGGGATGATCCCAAAAGTTTAGGCAGCAAATAATTCCATACAACTGATTGTCAGACATCATAACCTTCAGAAATATATCTATAAGAACAAACCTGTCACTCTAGCAACTCACCAAAATGTTATGAGAGTAATATGCACAGTATGTCCCATCTCTACCCCCATGTTGTGAAGCTATGACCAGAGTGTGTGCAGTAACAGAGTGAGACGTATGTGCATAATAATAATGTGTAATCTGGTAATATGTATGGCAACATTCAGGTAGTGTTAACAAACATTCCCTCCACAGGTCTGTCAGATAAGAAAACTGTGTTTGGAAATAAAATATAGAAATCCTGGTCTGATACTGTTTAGTCTGGTATTGTATGGCATTGCTGTGCTGCAGTTTCTCTGAATAATAATGTATTACTCATCACTGTCATCTACACTGTGCTACATAATAAAACTGTCTAGGAATCCCTGTATAAGAGTGTTGTAATTACAAGGTCAGATTGTAAAACCAGGGGAGACTTATAGACAGAAATCAGTGAAGAGATAAATAGCAATATCTAAATAGCACACTCAACTGTAATGTACACTGTTAATTTTAGCAGACACAGACATTGTTTGAATCTTGGGAGTAGTAGTAAGCTGTATGCAGAATCATACCCCTCAAATGTACAGATTTGTTCAGAATGTCCAGATAATTGGTCCATATCCGCTGCCTGTTACCCTGTCCCCCTGACAAATCAGTGTGATGATCTCTGACATTTAGGCAGCATTTAATGATATATAACTGACTGTCAGATCTGTAAATATTCAGAAAATGTATATAAAAACAAACCTGTTGTAGCACCTCACCAAAGGTTTATGAGGACAATTGTCAAAATATGTCCCAGTTTCACCTGCATGTTGTCAAGCCTTGCCCAGAGTGTGTGCAAGAAGAGATTGAGAGGTATGTGCATAACATCAACTTGGAATCTGGGAAAATGCGTTAAAACAGTCAGGTAGTGCTAACAAACAATACCTCCACAGGTATACCAGGTAAGAGGTGTATACTGCAGGCAAAACACAGTTCACGTATATAGT